>NC_136961.1:36086248-36276248 GCF_032717465.1 Coenobita brevimanus | reverse complement strand
TTTGATACTTTGAATCAAATGACATTTTTATTGGTTATTCTGGCTTCTTTCAGTTCATAATTTTTAACTCGTGGATGGTCTCTTGTACTGGAGCGCTTAATGAATGTTATATCTAACCCTTTTCAAGTTCGCAAGTATTTCCTGAGTAAAAATTCATGTCACTGAGTTGAAGATGTTATTAATAGTACACTTATTTACAGGTACACGTACAAGCGGCCTGCGGATAACAGCTGGGGCACTATACAGAGTGATGGGTCCTGGACTGGCATGATGGGCCTCATCATACGCGAGGTGAGGCACTGTGGCGGCGCAGCATAACGCCCATTATGATACTTGTTACCTCCGCCAGGAAAATTACGTTTTTGCCCGCGCTGGTCTGTTTGTCTGTTTTTCTTTTATCAGGATTACTCAAAAAGCTATGAACAGATTTTGGTGTTTTTTTTTTTTTGTTTTTTTTCGTGAGGGGTAGGGTATGACCCAAGGAACATTTCATTAGATTTTGGTGATGATCCGAATCATTATCAGGATCCAAGAATTTTTTGTTTGTTTGTCCACACTATATCCCGAAAAGTTCTCATTGAACTTTAATGAACTCTGTGAAAGGGTGGGCCATGGACCAAGAAAGAAGTAACTAAATTTGGGGGCGGATCCGGATCCGGATCCGGCAACGGCATTGGTGGAGGTATGCGCTTTCGAATGCTTTCTGTTTCTTGTAATATTACTGGCATTGGTGTTGTCCTAAAATTCGACGTGGAGATAGCTCACTCAGAATAGGAAGCATTATAGTCGGTTTGTTTCCAACTGGCAAATATCGCAACCCCTTTTCAACTTAGTCCATTTGAAGGCAAAATTAGGTTGGAGAATAAATTTGGCCAGGAACCAAGGAGACTTGTTCCTGTCTCATAACTAGTGCACATTAAATTTAACACAACTACGACTGTGCATTGAAGTTGTGAGTGATCCAGTTTCGTCAGGTAAAAACAAACGAACTATCGTCTACACCTGTTCACAATCGAACATGGTTACCTAATACAGTATGTGGCTTGCGACTTAAGGGATTTGTGTTTAACTGTGCAGTGGAAAAACATTAAAGAAAACACAAGCCTCTAGAACACAACACTTAAATGACATCTATTATCTATATTTTAGGAGGTTGAGATGGCGCCTACGCCATTTTTCATGGGCCACGCCCGCAACAGGGTGACAGACTACAGTTCCTATGTTTTCACGGGAGGTTATGGTATTCTTGCTGCCCGTGGTCGTCCTAAGGTGGACCCGTGGGGCTTCCTGCTTCCTCTGTCACCGCTGGTATGGGCGGGTGTGTTACAGCATTGGTGGCAGTGATCACTGTCATGCTGGTCTTCTCATCCCTCCTTCCCCAATATAATAACCAGACACCCAGACAGGAGACCAACATCCTCAACTGTGTTCGGGTCCTCCTTCAAGAAGGTAAATTTCGTAATGACTGTTCGGTGGGTGGACTATGACAAAAAAAAAAAAAAAAAAACATAAATAGGAAAATCGACAGGAAAAATTTGTTTCATGTTCATTGGATATGAGACTGTGGCCTGGTAACACTCCATGGCAAAGAGTTGATGGATATACTTTAACTTACCATACATAATTATTATTTAATGAATGGTTTACAGTTAATTACTTGCATGTAACAGACTATCAGCCTCACAGGGTTTCCTGATGTGAATTTTTCCCGTGAACTGTACATTCATGATATTTTAGGACCAAAAAATAAATATATGCTGTTCTGGCCAACAGATATATGGAAGACTAAGGGGTGTTGGTGGTGTGAACGTGTGGTGTTGGGGGTTTGGATGATGATGATACTGGTGCTGACACAGAGCTATGTGGGTAACCTCATGTCACTCCTGGCCGTCAGACACATTGATGCTCCATACCAGAGCCTCAGGGATGTCCTCGAAGATGACATTAAGATTGTAATTGTACAAAACACACATCTTATTCCTTATTTACGTGTAAGTCTTGGTGGCCAAATAATTTCACGACTATACACCTTATTCTTAATTTTGCTAATCAGTGGTATTCATAGTATTACCTGGTTGTCAAAAGGATACTAAGAGTATGTGTCCTTTTAGTCCAGGAGACAGTGAGGTGAACCTTGCAGTAGGGTATATACAAGGCTTTTTTGCTGTTTCTAGTCCTCTTGGGTGTCCTAATGAAGAATCTGACGGATGCCACTCTGGCTCCTTTGGGCATTTGTTTTTATTAACAAATTCAAAATGGCGGCCGGACCATATTTATCACTGTGGTACTGTGCAGAAGATCAAGAGGATACTTGCTTTAAATAATGTGTACAGCTCCGGAGAGAAATTCGTGATACACGATAATCTGCCACCAGAGGTCAGGTTATTCGCACACGGATACCTCCCCCCCTAACTCCCTCTCCTTATCCCCACCAAACACTGATTTTTGGGGCGGATGGATCGGAGATATGAAGCTTCGCTCATTCTCACGTCTTGCCGCATGTAATGTTTACTTTCATTTATCTTACTATTAGGTGTAGTATCAAGTGCATAAATCCATCTTCAGTTCCATGAGATGTGATTATATCGAAGTTTTAGCAGATTTCAATACAATGACCTTGTATAGAGTCTGGTATCCAAATACTTATCCAACGTGTTCTAAGCGAGAGACTAAAATCCAAGTAACAATTGAAAGGTATATGGCCAGATAAGTCCCTCTTTTGCCTTATCATCTGGACAGCCACATATACACCCACCTACTTATCCACCTACCCACTCAACCCATCCAGCACAACCCACCGACCTCACATCTGCCACCCACCCAGCCCACCGATCCCTGCTAGCCACCCTGCTAACCCACGAATGCCTCACACGAAGTTCACCCAACAAAGCCATTCAATTCAAACTAGCCTCGCAGTACAACATCCAACTAGTCCCAGAAGAGGTCATGGTGGCAAAAAGCTTTTTGAGCAGGAAGGGGCCAGAAGCCATCCCAGACATTCTGAGTGTGTTCAAGGTCCTTGATCCCATGATGTTCACATCACTGAAGATGGTCTTACAGGTTGTCCTTACCATCCTGGTCAATAGCTGCTGTGTTGAGCGATAATTTAGATGTTTTTTTTAATGCAAGAAAGAAGGAACCAAAGGCCAGGAGCCTGCAAACCGTTTCTTCCAAGAAAAAAAAAAAAACAATACAAGACAGAGAAATTCAAGATCCGTTCATTTCGAGATGCCAGGGCACACTGCGTTTGAAAGGCTGGAGATCATAGGAAGTAGGAAATACAGAGAGAGGAGACAGTTCCAGAGTTGACCTGTTGCATAAATGAAGGACTGGGAGTAACGGTTAACCCTTGCATTATAGCGTTGGACAAAAAAGGAATGAGTTTGTTGCTAGACGGGTGCATGCACCCGTCGTAGAGGTGGAGGGATGCAGGCAGACAATTCAGAGGAGCAGTAACCATTGAAGTACCGATAGAAAAGAGATAAAGAGTCAACAGTATGGCAAAGAGACAGTGGTTGCAGGGAGCCAGTAAGAGGAGGAGAGTTAATGAGACGAAAAACCTTTGACTTCACCCTACTGAGAAGAGCTGTATGTTGGGAGCCTCCCCACACATGAGAGTTGTACTCTACACAGGGGCGAATAAAACTCGTGTATAAAGTCAACAGCTGTGCAGGGATAAAGAAGGTACGGAGTCGGCTAAGCACACCCAATCTCTTGGAAGCCGGTTTCACAAGAGATGTACTATGATCTTTCCAAGATAAGTCCCGAGTGAATGAAACCCCAAGCATGTTCAAGGATGATGCAGGATTAAGCTGAGTATTATTAAACATAAGTGGGTATACCTGTGGAAGATTTTGTCTGGTTGATAGGTGCAAAAACTGAGTCTTTGATGTGTTAAAAACAACAAGATTATTTTTACCCCAGTCAGAGATATGAGCCAAGTCAGACATAAGGTGTGCCATAGCCTCATCCCTTGCCTGTTGAAGTAACTGCTGAGATGGACGTTGTGGGAATCTAATGGAAAGGTGAAGGGTGGAGTCATCAGCGTATGAGTGGATAGGGTTAGATGTACAGCTTAGAAGGTCATTGATGAATAAAAGGAAGAGAGTTGGTGATAGGACAGAGCCCTGAGGAACACCACTGTTAATAGATCTAGGAGAAGAACTATAGCCGTCCACAACAGTGGGTATAGAACGACCAGAAAGGAAGCTAGAGATGAAGGCACAGATAGAAGGATAGAAACCGTAAGAGGGCAGTTTGGAAATTAAAGATTTATGTCAGACTCGATCGAAAGCCTTTGAGATGTCAAGTGCAATGGCAAAGCTTTCGCCAAAGTCCCATGTGATCGTCTGGTGTGTGTTTCCATACACTGTGTTTGCATTCTGGTCAGACAATGTGTACGTCTCCACCTGAACACCAGACATTACATATTGTGCAAGTATTACATATTGTGCAATGATACTTATTAATGCCTTTAACTATTACATATTGTGCTACGACATATGAATGCCTGTATTAGAACTAATATCTGATCTACGCAGCCTCCTCCCTTCTTAAATCCCCCTTTTTCTTCTCAACTAATACTTTAGTTATTACCCTAACTGTATTGACAAGTATCGTACCATGATTTTCCTATTACACTGAGAAAACATATACCCCTATGATTGCCACACACTTCACTTTCCCCATTTCCTTTGTATAGGGAACTATTATATCTAACTTCCAATCTTCTGGGATCCAACCTTCCTTCCAGGCCAATCTGAACATCTTCCATATCCATTTTATCACTAACTCTCCTCCATACTTCAACATTTCATCACACACTTCCTCAATTTCTGGGGTTTTCCCCATTTTAATTTTCCTCATTGCTGCTAATACTTCCGTTCTACAGATCTCTTCCTCCCTTCTCACCTCTCTTCTTTTCCTAGCCATTCCACAACATTTATACTTGCACTACTTTCATTTTCTGTATTCAGTTCTTTAAAGTGTTCTTTCTGTCTGCAAAATTTTTCTCCTTTCTCCGCCAGCTTTCCGTCATTTTTATCTTTCATTCCTCCACAGATTCCCTATCTTCTTAACCTCATTCTAAAACACTCAGGTTGTTCCCAAACTCAACAACTCTTTTCTTACACACTCACTAGTCTTTTCATCTCTGTCCTGTTCTCTGCATACAAGGTCTGTTCAAAAAGTTTCCGACCTTACACTCTAAAAAATAAATAAATAGCCAACTTGTTCAGGTGGGAGACTAATTACCCTCATAATATACCCCTTCTGACTTCACACACGTAGTCCAGCGTTCTTTCCACTGCCTGAAACTTTTTTCAATGGGGTTTTCGGTATCTCCTGCAGGTGCTTCATCGCATTTGTTATGATCTGTCTTGGATGAACATTGCCAATTCCCTTCGGACATGTTGAAGTGTGCATATTCCAATCTAGACTTTCTGAAGACTCTTGTCACTGGAGATGAGACTTGGGTGTACAGGTGCGACCCAGACACCAGCGCACAGTCGTTGCAGTGGACGCATGCAGGGTCGCCTCGGTCAAAAAAAAAGCATGACAGGTCAGTTGCAAGGTGAAATGCACTCGCATGTAGACAATTTTTTCGACTACCGTGGTGTTGTGCGTCACGTATATGTACCAGAAGGTCAGACTGTCAACATACATTACTACATCAACGTTATCCGTCATCCTCATGTAGCAGTTTGACGGAAGAGACCAGACCTTTGGAAAGTAGCAAGTTGGAAACTGCCCCATGACAATGCCCCTGCCAATTATTTTCAACTGAATCAGGAATTTTTGACCAAGAACAACATCCCGCAGGTCCAGCGGGCTCCCTATGCACCAGACATGGCTCTGCATGACTTTTGGTTATATCCCAAGCTCAAAACTCTGCTGAAGGGTTCTATTTGAGACAAGATGAGAGTTCATGACAAATGCGACGAAACACTTGCAGAAGATACCGAAAACCGGCTTTGAAAAATGTTTCAGGCAGTGGAAAGAGCACTGGGCTATGTGTGTCAAGTCAGAAGGGACCATCTTTGAGGGGGATTAGTGTCCTAGCTCAACAAGTTAGCTATTTATTTACTTATTTTTTCTTTAGAGTCGAAGGTCGGATACTTTCTGAACAGTTCTTGTACAACTCTCTTTTCAGTCTCATCACATCAACTATTCCTTTCCTTTCCTACCGGTCATTATATGCTTTCGTCTTTTCTGCCACAGCTGTTCCTTGATTCCTTGACCTCCTTACATATCATCTTCACCCCAAATACTGTCTCACATGGTGCACATATTTCTTCTGTGAATATTTTACACATGCCTTCGACTTCCTCCCACTGCTTCAAATCATATCTATCCAGTCGCTATTCTACTAAAAACAAAAAAAATACATCGTTGAAGTGAAAGTTTGATAGTTGGTAGGTATTGTCTAACCCTAAATCACCTTAATTAAAGACAGCCATATTCAGCATGTCCTACCATAAACAACCTTAGAGACAGCCACATCCGGTATCTCATACCCGAATCATCTTACAGACAGCCAAGTTCGGTATGTCCTGCCGTGAACAACCTTACAGACAGCCAAATCCAGTATGTCTTGCCGTGAACTACCAAACAGACAGCCAAGTCCTCTATGTCCTGCCATGAATCACCTCAAAGACAGCCAAATCCAATATGTCTTACCTGAATCCCCTTACAGACAGCAACATCAGGTGTGTTTCGTGAGGTGGGCGACCTGCTGGACACGGAGCGAGTCACCTACAACACGTTCAGAGACATCACACACAGCATGAGGACCATCGTGAGGTCTGGATCCCATGTATTGTTCGACGACGATATTAACTTCAATTATATGCTGCCCAACGACTTCTCTCGCACAGGTTGGAGAGAGAGAGAGAGAGAGAGAGAGAGAGAATCTGCATTCTTTTATCGCGCTGCAAAATCTTTTGGGGTCATTAGACTGATATAATTATTTAAGTGTAAATGTAATGTCAAACAATTCTAGACCAGGGATCCTCAAACTCTTCAGTTCATCGACCCCTTCCTCCAGTCTCAGATAGTTCATCGATCCCCGAACATTTATTATATGAATGAAAATTTAATAAATACTACTTTACTTAACTAATAGTATTACGAGTAATAATAATCATCATCATCATCATCAATATCATAATAATCATAATGGTAATGTGACTTCATACAAAATAAGTGATATTTAAAATATGAAAAAATAATAGATTTAACATACTTTTTATTTTTACTGAAATTCTTTATATTAATGAGAAGGACCGTCTGATAAGCGTTAGCAGGGGCATTTGAATTGAGTCTGAGAGTTTTAGTTTTTAGTCACCACGCTCTTGCAGGTTCAGTCTGTTCCTCTGCTTTGTTAGAAGTGCATCTGCATCGCTAAAACCAGCTTCAACCATGTATCAACTTGGGAATGCAAATAAAAATGCCTGAACCACTGCATAATGCCGGAGATATTTACATTGCTCCAATTGTCACTGAAGCTTTTTCTTGTCAACATTGCTTTTACTTCGAGGTCCATAGTCATATCCATAAGTTCTTCTTGTAACTGAAAGTCAATGTCGGCAATTTCTACTTCAAATCAAAAGGTGTAGGTGTGCAGTCAGGCATGTGCCTTTTCTCCAGGTCCTCAAAGAGTACTTTAAAGTCTTCCCGTAATTTGTCAAGGAGCGTTGTGTATATCTCCAGGTCCCTATCTAAAATGTTTTCATTTTCTTCCAGTTGCCGTAAGTTTGAAAGATACTGAAAATTTCTACGTCTCAATGAAGCATTAAATAGGTCTGTTTTAGCTTGGAAGCCTAATATTTATCATGGCCTGAATAATCGTAACATCTTTCCCTGCAGACGTTTCTGTACTTCAATAAATTTTGAATATAGGTTTGCCAAACAAAACAGAGAATTCTTACACTATTTTAACATTTCACATAATGATCGGATTAGAAAATGTTCTGGAGAGAGGTGAAAAGAGTAAGACAGGGTGGAAGTGAAGTTAGCAGGGGAGTGAAAGATAAAAATGGTAGATTACTAGTGGAGAAGGAAGAAAAAGTGAGCAGATGGAGAGAACACTTTAAGGAATTGTTGAACGTGGAGGATGGAAGTAACGCGAGTATAAGTGGCTGGGGAATGGCTGGGAGAAGGAGGGAGGTGAGCAGACAGGAAGAAATCAGTAGGATAGAAGTTGTGGAAGCAATGAAGAAAGTTAAATCAGGGAAAGCCCCAGGAATTGATGGAGTGTGTGGTGAAATGCTGAAGCATGGGGGAGAGATAGTAGTAGAATGGATGTGGAAGATGTGCAGATTGGCCTGGGTGGAAGGTAGAGTCCCGGAGGATTGGAAGTCAGGTATAATTATTCCCTTGTACAAAGGAAAAGGGGAAAAAGAAGTGTGTGGTAATCATAGGGGCATTTGTCTTCTTAGTATAATAGGAAATGTGTATGGTAGGATACTTATTGACAGAGTTAGAGAAAGAACAGAGGAATTAGTTGGAGAAGAACAGGGAGGCTTTAGGAAGGGAAAAGGTTGTGTAGATCAGATATTCATTCTCAGATCTTTAGTGGAAAAGTTTCTAGAGAAGGGAAAGAAGTTGTATGCGGCATTCATGGATTTGGAGAAAGCATATGACAGGGTGGATAGACTAGGATTGTGGAAAGTGTTAAGAATATATGGAGTAGATGGGAAGTTGTTGAATGCTGTGAAGAGTATGTACGATGGTGCGAAGGCTGCAGTGTGTGTGGATGGTGAACTAAGTGAATTTTTCTCTTTGAAAGTTGGGTTGAAACAGGGATGTGTCATGTCTCCATGGTTGTTCAATCTGTACATGGATGGGGTAATAAAAGAGGTACAAGGTAGGGTAGTGGATGTTGGAGTGGCCCTGGTGAGAGAGGATAGTGTTTGGAAACTCCCTGTGCTGTTGTTTGCAGATGATACTGTGTTGTTGAGTGAAGACGAAGGGGAGCTGCAAGGCTTGGTGGATGAGTTTGGGAGAGTGTGTAAGAAACGGAATCTAAAGGTGAATGTAGGGAAGAGTAAAGTGATGGTCTTTGAGAGAGGTGAAGTCAGTGAATGTACAGCGAGGTTGGATGGTGAGGAATTGGAAAATGTGAGTACGTTTAAGTACTTGGGTAGTGTGATGAGTAAGGATGGAGGTTTGGAGGGTGAAGTGCTTGAAAGGGTACAGCAGGGAAGAAAGGTTGCTGGTTCTTTGAAAGCAGTGATAAGAAACAGGGAAGTGAGCATGGAAGTGAAAAAGTTACTACATGACAGTAATTGTGATACCAACTCTAACGTACGGAAGTGAAGCTTGGACGTTGTTGGAAGGACACAAGTCAAGAGTGAGAGCAGTGGAAATTAGTTATTTAAGAGGAGCCTGTGGAGTCACATGGAGAGACAGGCTGACGAATGAGGATATAAAGGAGCGTTGTGGTGTTGATGTGGATGTGATAGGAAGCGTTATGAGGAACACACTGAGGTGGTTTGGCCATGTGGAGAGGATGGAGGGTGAAAGACTGACGAAGAGAGTGTATGTGAGTGAGGTGGAGGGGGAAAGAGGGAGGGGGAGGCCGAGGATGAGATGGAGGGATGGGGTGGAGAGGTATATGAGAGAGGGGGGTGTGAGTTGGGAGCAGGGGAGTGAAATGGCGGGGGACAGGGCGACTTGGAGGCGATTTGTTTGTGGCCACCCCAAACGGGACTGAGGCGTCTGGCAATAGATAGATAGATAGATAGATCGGATTACATCTGTTAGAAACTGCACAGTTGAAAAAGTCTACAAGTCTTGCAAGCTATAACCCCTTGACAGCCACCTAACCTCACTGTACAGCAGTAATTGGTTCAGACTTTCACCACTGTCTTCACATAGCATTGCGGACAGTCTTCCTAACAGTTTCAATCACCTCTTTAATTGCTGGAATTATGATCTCACCAACTGTATGCGATTTTCCTTTCCTTGGTATGGTCAAGGAGATACTGTGTGATGCCTTCAGTCCTCCATCATTATCAACAATAGCAGGTGCTTTGAAAAAATTATTTAAATTTGATCGAATTTTATATTTTCTTTCGGTATATGAGGGAGGGGGCAATGTGTTGGGGGGAGAGCAGTCAAATGGTGGATGACAGAGCGACTTGAAGGCGTTTTGTCTGCGGCCACCCTTTGCGGGATTAGGGAATCGGGCTATTGCTAGATAGATAGATAGACATTTTCTTGTGAGAGTGAACTCTTTCAAGGCGGTCTGTCATCTTCACAGGTTTCATGGCATCATTAATGAAAGTCTTCTTACATAACAGGCACATAGGCATTGTTTCACTGGAAGATGGAGTGATGAATCCAGATTTCAAACATTCTTGTGGATATTGTCGGAACTTCCTCTTGATATCAGCAGCTGCCATTATGCTTGTTGGTAAAAGCACAACAATCACTTCATCGGCACCATTCCTATCGCTGTCGGTGTTGAAAATGTACTGACTGTCCAGAACCCACAGTCTGGGTTCGTATGTAGAGGGGGAATTAGTTCAGTACGGGAAGTGAACAGGAATCCTACACATCCGTATATCCTTCCTGGAACGGGAGATGAAAGAGAAAAGGGGAGGGTGGGAGGTACGTAGGAAGGACGTAGTACAGATATACAGGAAGCTGACGAGACTAGTTATGAGGAACCCGAGTGTACCGTAAAGACAATTAAGATATTTATCCACTATTAGTAAAAATGGTGAACATGGCTTAAGTAAATCGAAGTAATTCATCCATGTGAAAAACACTATAATGGTGTGGCCACATCATGTGATTCTGGCATGGTAGATATATTAAGATTTCATTTTAATTCAGTAAAACTAATCTAAAGTACACGATAAAAAATAATTATACATAAATCATGTGGCAATAATTTCTTATTTATTGCATGATACTGTAGGTACCTAATTTAAATTTCTCATACGCATTTCAGCTTTCGTCGCCAGTAGACTGATTGATCCCTTATCGACCTTCCATCGTTCATCGACCCCCTATTGACCCCCAGCCAATTATCGACCCCCTATTGACCCCCAGACAATTATCGATCCCCTATTGACCCCAAGCCAATTATCGACCCCTTTTTGACCCCCCAGCCAATTATTGACCTCTTGGATAGTCTCATCGACCCGTAGGGGTCGATACTGACCACTTTGGGGACCCCTGATCTAGACAGTTTTCAGTCTTTTACCGGAGAAGATTTCTGTACTTTGAAAAAGTAATATGGTACTAACCTGAACCAAGAGTGCTAGAAAGCCCATAGTATGAAAAGGTTACTGGAGGTGGAATATTACCCTTTGATTGCCAGGATTTCCCTCAGCTTCATATAACCGTCTGGAATTAGCCCACGTCAAGCTGAGGCCGTACCAGCGAAACGTCTGATATAGGTCTTAACTCTTAAATATTATTAGGAGTTCAATATAGTTTTAATCCCTTCATTCTTTTTGGGAGGTCTCATAGCCAAGTAAATCCACTTTTGGGTAGCCTGATAAAGTGCCTAAGTACGGTAATTTCATTTTGTTTTTAATTCTGACACCATCCATACCAAACCGAAAAATGTAGCTTGTATTATCATAAACACCCTGCATAGCGACCTTTTGGACATGAATTCAGCTAGACCCAACAATTTCTGCACTGATCTGACTGCACTCGAATGATTAAGGCGGGCCTGGAAGGACCTAAATAAACTCATCAGAAACCGAGGTACAGCCATGAGCAAGAAAACACCGACAATCCATTGCTAGCACTGTGTCCCTCCTCCCTTCTTTCTCATTTTCCCCTAAACGTTAGGGAGCATTCTTCCCTCTCGTACTCTTTTACTATGTAATTCTTCCTATCACAAAAATATTCTTTATAACACGTCCATCGCCACAGTCGGTAGCAAAGTTTCAACAAACATTTACTCATGGCAGTACCATATTTACACTTGGAGTACCCTGTAGGACTCAAAAGGATAAAACTAAGCCTGAAGTACTATGAATGGGCCTGAACTGCCGTCACTTAAACCGATTCGGTCCAACGGACCTAAGGTTGCCTGAATGAACTGCGGATGTCCTCTTTGGACGTGGCTGGAGCCGATGATTAATGTTTATATAATATTTCACTACTCCTCCAATTGTCATGCGTTGTAAATACTACTAGACTGAAAGAGACGGTGTATTTCATTTGCTCAGGGTTGATTCTTACTATATGATGCGTTAGAAAGGGAAGGTGACAGATCTGCCATAAGTGTAAAGTAAACCCAGCAGAAAAAGTAGACCAACCTTCTTATCTATGACTGTACCTGAAACAGAGATGGCGTGATTTAGTAAGAAACTAGACAGTAATCAGAGAGCGCATACCTCCGCCAACGACTATACCAGACAGCTTAGATCTCCTCCCAAACTCTATCAACTCTTCCTTTGGCCATGAACCACATATCCAAAAAAATAAAATCCATCCAAAAGTCTTTTGAGTATCTGGTGGACAAACAAACAAAAACCAGTCCTGAACCGGGATCAAGAGCAGATTGTCCCTGGAATTTAATCAACTCTTCCTTGGCCTTTGGCCCACATATCCACAAACTTTCATTGAAATCCATCATTTACTTTTTAAGGCATCTTGTGGGCAAACAAACAAACAGACAAATAGGGGTGAATACACAACCTCCTTCAACTCCGTGGGCGGAAAAGATGTGATTTTATTTATTTATGTATTTATTTATTTATTTTAGTTTGCGTGTCTGGACATAGATTAGGATGATGATCATGATGATGATGATGATCATGATGAACGTATATAGTTTGGAACAATGTTTGGCCTAATATTTCACCTCTCCTACTTTTCACTTTCCTCGGCTGGCAAATGTTGCTAAGCTGTGCGAGGCTTGTTATATTGTTCTGCCAATAGATGATTCTTCTTAGTATAAGGCATCGGGGAAGAAAATGTCGGACATGCTCTGAATGTAAATTAAACGCAATGGAATGGAAGGCCATTTTTGTTCCCGACTGTACAGATCCAAAATGTTCATGTCAAAATGCCTTCTCCGTTCATCTTCGATTTTCACGGCAGTCAGACTTTTAGACAAAATATGTTTCCCTTTTGTTCCTGTTTAGCCAGTGGTACAGTTGGGAACCTGGATATAGACCGACTACAGCTGCTTATATTCCAGGAGATGATGATAGCTTCGGCCTGTATTCAAAGTCGCATAGTTTGCTTCGTAGCTCCATTTTGTCAGCGATTTATTTTGTAAAATACACACGAACATTCTTTTGTATGTTACCACACTCGCTCTGATATCGTCATAGTTTACTTTAATAACATGCATCAGGATACTGAAGTGTAATTGCTATGTGTACTGTAGAATAAATCGTTCGGTTGGAAAATTACGAAACTACATCAAATGAAGAAATTTTAATGTAGCCATGAGGACGTCAGAGGTGGAAAGTGATGGGGGAACAGCACCGGAATCTTAGCATACCCTGTTTCAGCAATAAAGTCATTAATATAATATTTAAAAAAAAAAATAATAATAATAATAATAATGTCAGCCATGAGTACGTCAGAGGGGGAAAGTGATGGAGGAACAGCACCGGAATCTTAGCATGCCCTGTTTCAGCAATAAAATCATTAATATAATATTAATTTAAAAATAATAATAATAATAATGTCAGCCATGAGTACGTCAGAGGGGGAAAGTGATGGAGGAACAGTGTTGGAATCATAGCATGCCCTGTCTCAGCAATAAAGTCATTAATATAATAATAATGATAATAATAATAATAATAAGAAACTACTATTACTACTACTACTACTACTCCAGGTCGTTGTGACTTCTATGTGTCCCGCACCATCTACGTCACATCTCATCTTAGCCTCTTGGCTCAGAAAAACAGTCCATTGATTCCAGGGTTAAATATCATGTAAGTAATGCTTTAATATAGCCTTTATATGGTCAAAGGAACCCTGGTGTTCTATTGCAGCTATACCCACCGCCAGGTAGCTCGTCTCTTCCGCATCGCTCGTCCTCACCAACCACCCCGAGAGTGGGTGGGGACGGGCGGGGCCACGACTTCAGGAAAGAGGTAGGGCCTGAGAGACAAGTTCCCTGTTGGGGGGGGGGGTATAATAACTGACGATTTGTATTCACGAAACTGGTTTAGTCTGTCAAGTCTCTAAACTGTTCCCAGTTTCATCCCAGATCAATCTTATCCCTTTCAGTATGGTGATATCTTTACTATAATCTTTTTGCACTAACCTGTCACAGGTTTTCGTCCTTTTGTAGCTTAAATTACGTAGCTCAATGCCAGAAAAAGACAGTGCTATGGCTCAAAGTCTTTCCATTTTATCCTTCTTGACTAGCACCATATTTTAACATCCCGGGACTGAATATGAAGGGAATGTAATTTTAGGTTAAGTTAAAGTGAGTATACTAACAGGCGATTTGTGTACAGCTCCGCGGCACAGGTTTAGGTCGTCCAGTCCCTATAATGTTCCCAACCCCATCACGAATCAATCTTGATCACATCACTATGGTGATTACCCCATTTGCTTTACCTTGGCCTAAAATTACCATCTCTTAATGTTCAGTCCTGGGGTTTAACGAGAGATTAACACTACAATATGTTGCTAGTCACTGTAGAAGGACGAATATCATGACTAAGTAAGGTGTAAAGGGTATAGTTTTTTGTTGCCATTTACTGACGTTGCTTCTCAGTTTGGGAAAGGCAGTAGGTATTTGAGTATAGCCTTCATGAATTCTTTTATTATTAGAAACTTTCACAAGGGAAATAAAATCGTCAAGATGAAGCAGCAATAAACTAAAAAAAAAAAAAAAAATCAGACTGAAGACGTCAGTTCTTTACGCCCACCATTCCTGTAATCTATTCCTTAACACATTTATCACCCATGGATTTTTCTGTCTAGCACCACACGATTTTATTATTACTGGTAGAGTGGCCTAGTACCGAATTCGCTAATGAAGGTTATAACTAATTTCTTTAGTTTGAAAAAATATGAAAAAATCGTTCAAAGACAGCAAGACAGGAATAAATGTACATCTGAAATATGGGGTTGAGAAAATGAAAACTATAGAAAAACGATTTATCAGAAGTATTTATTGCATTTTTTTTTCGTGTGTGTGTGTGTGTGTGTGTGTGTGTGTGTGTGTGTGTGTGTGTGTGTGTGTGTGTGTGTGTGTGTGTGTGTGTGTATACAGAGCGTCAGCACTGGTTCAGTCGGGCCTCTACGAGAGATGGATGAGGTTTTCACAAGGGAACGCCACCGTGTGTAACAACCTGCCCAAGATTATCACTGCTCACACTGTCCTCTCACTCTCCAGTCTGTGGGTAAGCCTCCCTCTCACTCACTGGTGTATAGGTAACCTGTGTAACATTATCATTCACCTGCTTGTCTATAGTTGTTAAAACTTCCTTTCATTTGCCAGTCGAAAGGTAATTCACTCACTTGTGTATGGACATAAAGAGTAAATTATTTCACCAGTCGAAAGGTAATTCACTCAGTTCTGTATGGTATATGAGTAAATTAATTCACCAGTCAATGAGTACCTCTGACTGACCTCTGGTACCACAGTCACCTCTAGAATTTCTTTAGAGACTTGTTCTGATTGACCATCTCACGTTCAGGAAAACTCTGTTAATCTTTTCCAGCTGGCTTGGTGTTCTGGCCTATTAGTTTTGCCTCCACAAAAGCGTTTTCTTGCTGTATTATGACACTTGGTTAGTATGATTAGTGGATATTCAATTTTTTTCGCTATGCTCTGAACAATTTGTAGTTTATCTACAAATTCGGGGTCTGAAACCCTACATGCTTTCAAGTGCACAGATATGTAGGCAAATCTTTTAACATTAATATGATGATTCGAGTAGTAATGCACATACACACATCTGTAGATTATTTGTATACCTCAGTCTTCAGGACACCTTTATCCCTGATTACCACTATGTCCTAGAAGGGCAGAGCGCCAAACCAGCCAAAGGATCCATCTCCTCCCTTTCAATGAAAATTTTCTTGGTGTAGTTAATTTACTGAAAAACTTAATATACATGTAGCTTTCAAGAACAGCCCATCAAACATAATTGGTGCTGCATTTAAATTCCACGCACAAAGTGTAATATACCTCGTATAGGACAATATGTAAAAAACCCATGTCTTACACCGTAAGTATAGTTTAAGAACGGCCCAGCGGAGTGGTGGCTTATACAATCACAAAGCATCCAATGATTCCACACTGACAGGAAAAGTTCCAAGATACCAGCAAAGTCAATAAATTCCCCTGAAAGAAATGTAACTGTACCATGCTCAATTTCCAGTACATATGAGAAAAAGGTAAATATGAGCCATGGGTATTTTAAATGTGATTAACTTAACTGAATTAATTAATACAAAGGAGTACCAACAAGACTAACATTTTATTTTTTATTTTTTAGGCTTGCTATGGTTTAGGATTCAAGTTCATGCGAGGTGAGGTGAAGTGAGGTTAGGTCATGGTACGTCTGGTCAAGTGAAGCATGCCTTTGTTTTGTGTGCCTCTCCTTGCTGTAGGTGTATATATAAGACTTCAACCTTCATACCTCTATATCACTCTGTCTGAAGGCGTAGTATAATAAGTATTTACTGTATTTTCATTTCTCCTGTGGTCAGTTTGGATACATTCTTCTAATGGCGAAGTTTCTGCGGATAAATAAATAATTAACTAGGTTAATAGATAAATAAATATAGAAGATATGACCATATACACACCCTATATATAAATATCCAACTCTCTAATGCTAGAGTTAACGATATCCTGCCTTTAATATATGGTACAGGTGCATTCAACAACTGTCTTCCTCTTTGTCTTTCTCACACTTACCTCCAGACATCCGGAAAGGAATGTATGTTGAACTACGATTTCTTTATGTTTAGATATTTGTGAAAAGGACTGGCATCCTTAGGTTCATTCTTTTTGCATGCAAAAGAGGTTGACTACATCATTCAAATTTCTCCATGTCGAAAAGTCTCTGCAAAGTGGGGCAAAATGGTCTGCCATTGGCGATGATGCATTTATACACTGTGTCTTGCAAGTAAAGTGGTTAACTGTCATCATTCCCATTCTCACATTTCAGGGAATGTTTGCGGTGCTGGGGATGGGGCTCCTGTTGAGTGTGTTGGTGCTGGTGGTTGAGGCTGTGGCTGGTGGGGCCAATACCAGGTGGGGCCGCTAGTGGCAGACGGCCAAGCAGAGTCTCACAGCCAATCATCCTTCACCCTAGGCTCCACTTGACTGCTGTTCTACACATTTAAGCGCAACTAGAATTACGGTCTGGAGTTTCGGATTTGTGAGTTACCGTACGCAGATATTTTTTGTACCAATACTGAAAATAAATGAATTTAAAATTACGGTATGGTAAGCTTGTCTCTTACTTTCCTTTTCATTTTACAGACAGTAAGTGGTAGATAATTAAATAATGTAGGTAATTACAACGCCTCTGTTAAACTAATTAGTAAAACACTTACTTTAAACTGGAGAAGTATGTATATGTGAACGATATATGAATGCAGTTGTGGCCTTTGTGCATTGTCATGATAGCTCCTATTTTTGAACATTCTTATATTTCCTTTTCATGCACGATCCTTAGCTCTGCTGGTTGGCGACAGCAGAGTTTATTATGACGGCCACTGTTCATCAAAGAAAAAATATGTTTCCTTGGCTATAACGCGCTAAATCACATTCATTCTCTTCCCTATTTGCCGCATGTGTGTCTAATGTCTGTCAAAATTTTATGGCTACATTTTTAACCGTGAGTAATTATCTCTGCGGCTGTGAGTGGACAATTAGGCTGTAAGAATGAATTCTGCTCTGTTTGGATAAAGTAGAAGGATTCTCTAATTCCCATGTGATTGGAAACTGAGAGATTAATTTGTCATGACGGGTACATAAAAGTATTGTTCTTTTAACGTTAACATTAAATAACTCGGAACACAAAGGTTTTGTTCTTCTAATAGCAACATTAAATTGTGGTCCCATTATATCTAGGAACAAGGTGTTCAAATAACGAACATATGCGAATTGTATGGATCTTCTCTGTCTTTCTCTCTTTATTCTGTTTAGTCAAGCCACTAAGGTTAATACAGTTACACATCTATTGGTCCAGGTGTGTACGATTTTGAAATGTGACCATTTCAATAAATTTCATAACTATGTGCGATATTGCATGGCATAAATATACGTCTTGAGTAGCACAGCACTGACTAAGAGATGTGTAAATTTACATTCTGACCAGTAACGAGTATAACAGCTGCACTGTATTTACAGATTACCAACAAAACCACGACTACTGAATGTCACTGAAACATAGGAAACTCAGTTGCGACTCAGAGTGAAAGTAATAAAGATAATTTCCTTAACATTTAATATTTATTTCAATGAATAGGTCTGTTAATCCAGATTTATCACTTTCAGCTACTTTATGTTGCTTGTCACAGTGAAATTAACCGTTTCATTGTAAACAATATACAACATCAGTTTCAGTAAAATGTACAGTACACTAGTTACTAGGCGGAGTGAAACAATCAAGAAAATGGCAAATGGAACATGAATATTAAAACGAAATATATTACTGAAAGTTTAATATTAACTAAAAATACTTCACTGTTAAGAGTACTGTATTAAGCTATCTAACATAACCTCAGTCATACAGGACATGGGTAAAGATTAGTTAAGTCTGTTGCCAAACTCAGTATGCTCCACGACATTTCATAGATTAGACATAATGATCGCGTTAGTTCAGTTATATAAAGGCCTGCCCGTGTTAGAGCACAGTTGATAGGCACATAGGAAGGTGTATCAGCAAGAGATGATGATTTTTACATATTCATGGCACCTGTCCCCTTTCGCTAGCCTCTTGTCTCCGACGGCCGCATGACACCTGAGAAGGGACGTCGTAAGTGTTAAGGAATTATTAGGCGTCTTTCACACAAAGGCCTTGGGTGAACGATCATATATTATTGAATTTGGGCGAGCAAAGGTATAAGGAAACCCTGATATTATACAGACACTCATAAACACCTGTATATGTTAGGTGTCATCACTTTATGGACATTTATGGAACACCTGTAATCTTAATATGTGATCAGTTTATGACTACTTATAACAGAAATATCAATAGTTGATACAAGAGCTGGGCTTTCATCCTACATTACAGAGTGTAGGCATTCATTCATTCATTCATTCATCATCCAATCCTACGTTGCCCCATGAGAAGCGTAGGCGCCCGGGGCTAGGCAAGTTGGTCCTGACATTTAAGATGAGAGTGACAAGCCGCACTCATCCCTAAGTGACATTTCGTGAGCAATTATCCCCAACCACCCTCTAGATATAAACCTTCACTGGCTCAATCAGATTGGAGCTCCGTAATTACCCGCTAACCCACCAGGCGCCAAAATTTGGTAATATGGCTACCACCCAACGTAGTAAATGGTTTCTTGGTGTACAGGAAACCATTTGGCTTGTCACTCGGTGTAGAATCACCCACAGGCAGAAGGGAGAGGAAATAATGAAGAACAGAAAGACAGAAGAGGGAGTGTAAGGTCACCCGTAGGCGGAAGGAGGAGGAAAGAATTAAGAAAAGAAAGAAGAGGATGGGAGGAAAGAAGGATGGAAGAAAGGAAAGGGCAGACACCCGAGAGCAGTACTACATCGAGTGATGGAAAGGTGAGAGCCTCCACCTACTCACTCTCTGCAGAGTGTACTCACCAACAATAAATACTGGTAACAATGATCTGAAAATCACTTGAATACGATATGCTTCAAAACAGTCTCCATAAATAACTTCGTGTCCGAAACAGTGACATGTTAACAAACGTTGATGCAGACCTAACCAAGAGATGAATAGGGCAGGTTCTCTTTCATCGTGCGTGCTAAAAAGGAAATCGATGCAATAGAACGGAAGAACGAAGCGGGGAAAGCTCCCCTACCCCTAAAAAAATTAAAAACACAAACTTATGGTCATTACTGGGTAAAATCTGTACGTAAAGGGGAGTTATAAATCATCGAATTCATTTTTTCCCCGTCGGGAGTAAAGGGTCCGGGCTTAGGCTACTCAGTCCCGACATTTAAGGTGAGTGCGACCAGCCTCATCAGCCCCAGAGTGGCATTATTTCAGGAAAAACACCCAACCATCCCTCAGATGGAAACCTTTATCGGTTCCATCCGACTGGAAAAACTTAACCCACCAAGAAGTCATTTGGCTCTATGGTTTCCATCCAGGGTAGTAAATGGTTTCCTGGGTTACAGGAAACCATTATTAGTGTCACACAGTATAGAGTCACCTAATCAAAACTATGTTCAGCGAGTGGCTCGTGCGGGAAAAAAATGCATCACAGAAAATGTTCTACCTTGGATGATTCCCCAAAATGATCCTTACAACTAAACATAGAAATACAATATTATTCTTAAGTGCTACAAGGCCAATTACACCTGACACAATCTGAATGATGTGGATACTTTTACCTCTGCAGTTCTTGCTACAGGATGGTGGGTGTGGAGCATTCCCTATTTTGTGATGATGGGAGAAACACAGTTACTACATAGGTGTTGCTGCACTTGTACATAGGAGATACAGGATGTTTCCTGCCCCACTCATATCCCCAGGGCAAAGCTATCACTCTAGAGTTCTTGCCACCTGAGGGGTTACCTTGTGTGCCTTCAATCCTCTCGAAGGCGAGGAAAGATCACTTGGGATTCATGTCACTACAGAACTGTTGCAAGATATTCTGCTTTTGCCTTCCTTTTTCTTTTTATGGAGCCCTGCTCTAATGTTTATTAACAGGAATCGGGGTAAGGATGAAAATGACAGCCACATGATTCTACACATTCCTAACACAATAGAATCCTACCGTTTATATCGTATCGTTTATAAAAAAATGGGAGAAATGGAGTTCCCCAGAGCTAAGCCCTGTATTGGACTATATAGCCCCGCTAGGGTTACAGGAGCGAGCTACCACTCCCGGCACGGCAGCCCGGGCGAGGCTCGAACTCGCAATCCCCCGATTACGAGTCCAGCGCGCTACCACTGTGCTACCGCGTCCCCTGTATCGCTTATAAGGGCTCCAACATTATTGGATGCATAGGCCTTGGCCACATGATGGTGGCTCTCTACGCTCTTCGATTTCTGGCAGCCTCCCTATTCAATACCTTATCTCTGAGGTCACATTCTCTGACTTCGTCCCAGGTCTTTTTTGGTCTGCCTCTCGCAACCCTACCCTGGACGTTCACACGTCTCACTTACCGCACCCAACTGTCGTCTTCTATCCTTTCAACACACCCAAGTAATCTCAGTCTACCCCTCCTCATCACAACACCAATATATTCCAGTCCCACCCTTCCTCTCAACTCTTCAATCGCAATCGTAGCCCTCCCTCCACCAGGCTTGGCATTCAAGAACGCTAAATACAATTAGTTTCATTCAAAGACTCTAAATAAAATTAGTTTATTGTCAGTAATAAACTATTATGAGTAAATTTTTACATCTTGGGCGCTTCAGACCGTGTAATATTTTATGAGCACCTCCACTGCATTCAATGTCAGCATAGTAAATAAATGTTTTTGTTTCTGAGACCCAAGGATACTGACGTCAGTCGTAGTTGAAGAGCAGAATAGAGCATTAAGGGAGGTGTTCACTGGCTGGTGTGGTGAGAGGGTAGGTGTTCACTGGCTGGTGTGGTGAGAGGGTAGTTCACTAGGTTGTATGGTGAGAGGGTAGGTGTTTAGTGGCTGGTATGGTGAGAGGGTAGGTGTTCACTGGCTGCTGTCTTGAGAGGGTAGGTGTTCACTGGCTGCTGTCTTGAGAGGGTAGGTGTTCACTGGCTGGTGTGGTGAGAGGGTAGGTGTTTAGTGGCTGGTGTCTTGAGAGGGTAGGTGTTTAGTGGCTGGTGTCTTGAGAGGGTAGGTGTTTAGTGGCTGGTTTCTTGAGAGGGTAGGTGTTTAGTGGCTGGTGTGGTGAGAGGGTAGGTGTTTAGTGGCTGGTGTCTTGAGAGGGTAGGTGTTTAGTGGCTGGTGTCTTGAGAGGGTAGGTGTTTAGTGGCTGGTGTGGTGAGAGGGTAGGTGTTTAGTGGCTGGTGTCTTGAGAGGGTAGGTGTTTAGTGGCTGGTTTCTTGAGAGGGTAGGTGTTTAGTGGCTGGTGTGGTGAGAGGGTAGGTGTTCACTGGTTGGTGTGGTGAGAGCGTACTGTAGGTGTTTAGTGACTGGTGTGGTGAGAAGAGAGGTGTTCACTCGCTAATGTGGTAAAAGGAGGTATTAGCAGGCAGGTCTGGTGAGAGGTTACATGTTCACTGGTTGGTGTGGTGAGAGGAGTATACATTGGCTAGTGTGGAGAGAGGGGAAGTATACACTGGCTGGTGCGGTGAGAGGGTAGTAGTTAACTGCCTGGTGTGGTGAGAGGGGCAGGTGGTTAGTGGCTGGTGTGGTGAGAAGGGAGGTGTTCTCTAGCTGGCAGTGTTTATATAAGGGCAGTGGGAGGGGGTCAGCATTCACTGATCAACTGCTGCTCCAGGCCGTGAGAGTCCAGCTCCGGTATCACCTGCCCCCACACCGTCACCGTGAGTCATGTGACGCCATGTCGCTATACAACCTGTTGTCAATCGTGTGGCACCGTCTTGCTACACACTTCGGCGTCAGTCTTGTGGCACCGTGATGCTGCACACTTTGTTGTCAGTCTTATGGTACCGTGTTGCTGCACACTTTGACAACAGTCTTGTGGCAGCGTGTTGCTGCACACTTTGTTGTCAGTTTTGTGGCAGCTTGTTGCTGTACACTTTGTTGTCAGTCTTGTGGCAGCATGTTGGTACACTTTAGTTACCAGTAATGTGTTATGGTAATTTGTTCAGGTCACTGTGATCTTTCCCAAATCAGAGTTGAAAACAAAAATAAGTTTTTCAAAGCTCTGTGACTTTTAGTGAAAAATCTGTCTCTGTATTTTTTCAGCTTTTCCAATTTGAGGTACGTGTGATATATAATTTTGCAAATCTCTTGGTATGTTGCATATTACAGTAGCCCACAGATACTCAGCAAGCTAAAACCATGATTTGAACCTCCACATAAATATCATTGTCTGTTTCATTTCAGGCTTAGGCATTTGTAGTCTGTGTCAGTTTTGATTTTTTTTTTTTTTCAACCTATCCGTCACGAGAAGTTTCTTCTGAACTATATTACATCGTCCAGTTGTAGCAAGAAAATTATTCAGTAGGGCTTCAGTGTATCTAATGTGTTAAATATATAACAGAAAATGATGACTGGCCAGTAATAACAGGCATGAAGGGCAGATCCGCTCGAGGAATAACTACAATTTCGGCGCGGTGTAATGTTAACACAGCAGGTCTTTCAGCTAAATCAGGAATTATTGAAAGTTAGGACATGTATGTAGGGAGGAAAAGGAGGAGGGGGGAGATTGAGGATGAGATGGAGGGATGGAGTGGAGAGGAATACATGAGAGGGGGTTGTGAGCTGGAGGGAGTGATGCGAATGGCGGGGACAGGGCGACATGGAGGCCCTTTGTTTTTGGCCACCCCTTACTGAAGTAAGGGACGAGCAGGGGATCCATGATGAGGTCGCTTTTGATGGTACGTTTAAGGCCAATCCATGGGGGAAGGAGGGAAGCGTGCTCGTTTCTGATATACTTGAAGGCAAGCTGTCCTAAGAAGTTGTTTTAAGGAGTCATGTCCTGGTGTTAATAACCGGGTGAACATGTATCGTCACTGGTGGCACAAAATGCACTCTCAAAGGAGACTTAGAAGAAATTCCTAATAATATCTTGCCATCAGCATTATGTTCATGAAACTGTGCGTTATAATAATAACAAGACTACAGGTGATCAACCCATTTTGCCAGGCACAGGTGATCATCCCTTTTCCAAGCATGGCACAACAATAACGTAAAAAATAACTCGAAACTACCATAAACATATTTTATATCAAAAAGGTGAGAAAAAAATATTCATAATAATTTCTTTTCCGGCCATTCCTAACATATTATGAACTGAAATAATTCGATATCATCATATCTCATATATGCACAACACTTCAGCACCATGCGCATTGTTTGGGGGGGTAAAAAAATGATACCAACACCTGCGATGGTGCAATGCGACAGTAGCTCTCGGCGGCAGATATCGGTTGCCGATATTTCTGCAACTTTTGCTCTCCATTGCAAGCCACAGAATGGGTCTAGGAAGCTGGGATTTGCACTGTTAGGTGCGTCTGAACTTTCTCTTCAATGTGGCAAGAAAAAAAAATCAATTCTCGAAACTTAAGAGAATGGCCCCTGCATCGGCCTGGGGCGCACAGAAAATTCCGGACCCACAGCCATGGAGGGGTTAAGAGGCTGAGGAGAAAAGACAGTGCATCATCATCCAGGTGCCTAAGCATTATGTATGGAATATCATCCAGCCCTGGCGAGGTGTCATAACAGAAGAAGAGGGCAGATAGGAGTTCACAATATGAGAAAGGGAGGTTGTAAGGCTCACCTTTCTCTGAATGAAAGTCCAGCACCCTAGCCTCCTCTACCTCCCTCTGTCTGGCAAAAATTGGAGAGCTAGTATCTCTATGACTGACCATTGCAAAGGCAGATGCCAAAATATCGGCCTCAACTGTAGGTTCACCAACAGGCTCACCAATAAACATCAGCATGGGGGACCTGCATTGAGCAAATTTATCCAAAATCTTTCACACCCTCTTCCACGCCTGAGACACTGGCGTCTTAGAGTTTATAGATGACACACAAGCCATCCAAGAGTCCCACCTAACTTGTCTGAGTACCGAACAAGCATTAGCCTGCACCGTCCTGAATTCAACAATATTATGCTTTGTTCTGCATCTACAATAACGTAAGAAAGCTATCTTCTCAGCACATACAGCAACACTGCAATCCTCATTCCACCATGGGACAGGTCGATAGTGATACATGCCAGAGGTGTTAGGAACAGCATGAAGGGCAGCAGAATGCAGGGCTGAGGTAAAGAGTGAAACAGCCTCATCTACAGTCTATGTGGAAAGTCTTCAACTGCGACATTAACAGAATTCAAAGAAGAGGAAAGGGACCAGGTTGCCTTATCCAACCTCCACCTCAGTAGACAGGAACAAGAACTAGATACCACTGCAGTTAAGAGGATTGGAAAGTGATCGTTCCCATGTACAGTAATCCCTCATTATACTATGCCACTTTATACTATATTTCGCTTATACAATGTCGATATTTTAGTACCCTATGCTCACTATATGTTGGGAACGATTCGCTGCAACGATGGATCGTCCACGGCTCAGTGAACAGTGAATGCATGAACATAATGCAAATGTACCCACACGGTCGGCGCTGGACAACGCACACTCATCCACCGGTCCAGCTTCATCAGCCAGCCCTGTCCTTCCCAGCCAGCCAGTTCTGACACTGATGAGCGAGGGCTGTGAGGTCTTTACTGTCCCTTAGCCTCGGAGCCGGGATAATTCGACGTAAGGACGATTCCTTGTCATTTATTTACATATTAGTTTATTTAGCAAGTACACTAGTTTTTGAATTATATGGGTTGTGTCCCCCCCTGTGGCGGGGGGGACACAACCTGGCCGCACTATGGGGTGGTGCTACTACTCTGCGGCCGGGTTGTGTTAGGAAGAATACTGCCACCGTATTCCCTGCGTGTCGTAAAAGGCGACTAAAAGGGGCGGGGTGAGGGGACTAGGGACCCCCTCCTCTGTTTTTTTAGTTCCTAAAAAGAGACAGGCCAGAGAAAGGGACGGGGGATGGAGTTATCCCCGTACCCTGAAGATTGGGTCTATGAATGTGCGTGGATGTAGTACAATTGAGGCTAAAAGGGAGGAGATTGGGAGAATGTTTGTGAGAAGAAAGTTGGATGTGTTAGCTTTGAGTGAAACGAAGATGAAAGGGAAGGGGAATATATGTTTGGAAGTGTGAATGGAAGATTGTCAGGTGTTGATAGAGGAAGGGCAAGAGAAGGTGTGGCCTTGTTAGTGAGTCCGGAAGTGCAGCAGTGTGTGATTGAATGGAAGGAGGTGTCATCGAGACTGATGTGGGTGAAAGCGAAATTTGAACGTGAGTTGTGGGTGTTTGTGAGTGCATATGGGCCTGGTAGTGAAAGGGATGAACAAGAGAGGGAGTCTTTCTGGAATGATGTTGATGAGTGTCTGCAGAGTTTTGGAGCGAATGTGAATGTGGTAATGATGGGAGATCTGAATGCTAGAGTGGGAAATGTAGCAGTTGAAGGCGTAGTTGGTATGCATGGTGTGCCTGGAAGAAATGAAAATGGGGAACGAATGATAGCAATGTGTGTTGAGTGAGAGATGGTGATTGGGAATACGCTGTTTGAGAAGAAAGATATTTACAAGTATACATGGGTGAGACAGGAGGGTGGAAGGGTTGTTGATAGAGCCTTGATGGACTATGTGGTTGTGTCTAGGAATGAAATAGGAAGATTGTTGGATGTGAGAGTTCTGAGAGGGGAGGGTGGAGGTATGTCTGACCACTACCTGGTGGAGGGAAAGTTAAGAGTAGGTAAGAGATGGGTGAGAGCTAGGAGGGTTAGGTGTGGCAGGGAGGTTTTGAAAGTGAGTGAGTTGGATAAAAGAGAGAAAAAGATAGAGTATCAGGAGAAATTGAAAGATGAGTGGAACGCGGTGAAAGATCGGGAAAATGGCAGTGTGGAGGAGGAATGGCAGTTGTTTAAGAGTGCTGTGGTGGAGCATGCAGAAGAGGTGTGTGGTGTGAGACGTGTGGGTGGTGGTGTAAGAAAAGAAAGTGAATGGTGGTGCGAGGAAGTAAGTATGGCTGTGGCTGAGAAGAGACGTGCATATGAAGTGTGGCTGCAGAGGAAGGATGAGATGTCATATGAAAGGTATAAGGAAAAGAGGAATAGAGCGAGAAGGGCTGTGCGTGATGCTAAAGTGGCAGCAGATGAGAGGTGGGGTAGGCGGCTGACAGAGAATTTTCAACAGAATAAGAAAATGTTTTGGAAGGAGGTGAAAAGGGTGCGAAAGGGAGAGTCTGGGAAGGAAGAACGAGTAAAAGCAGAGGATGGAAGGATGTTAATTGAGATGGATGCAGTAAGGAAGAGATGGGCAGAGTATTTTGAAAGATTGTTAAATGTAGAGGAGGAAAACGTGGCTGAGATTGTGGCAGATAGAAGGGTGCAAGGAATAAATGTGTTGGGAGAGTTGAATGATTCTTTGATCACGAAGGAGGAAGTGGAGAAGGCAGTAAAGGAGATGAAAACAGGGAAAGCTGCAGGTATGGATGGGTGTGCTGTGGAATGCCTGGAGGGTGGTGGAGTGACTATTGTTGACTGGTTAGTAAGATTATTGAATGTGTGCTTTGAGAAAGGTATGGTGCCAATTGACTGGGCAAGTGCTTGTGTGGTCCCGTTGTATAAAGGCAAGGGTGATAAGTATGAATGTACTAGCTTTAGGGGTATAAGTCTGTTGAGTGTTGTAGGTAAAGTGTATGGTAGAGTGTTAATTATGAGAGTTAGAGAGAGTACAGAGGGAGTGATTAGTGATGAGCAGTGTGGCTTTAGGAGAGGGAGGGGATGCGTTGATCAGGTGTTTGCTGTGAGACAAGTGTGTGAAAAGTATTTAGCGAAAGGCAAGGATGTGTTTTGGGCATTTATGGATTTAGAGAAAGCGTATGATAGAATTGATAGGGATGCTTTGTGGACTGTTTTAAGATTGTATGGACTTGATGGTAGGTTACTAAAAGGGGTGAAAAGTTTTTATGTAAATAGTAGAGCGTGTGTAAGAGTGGGAAATGCTGTGAGTGATTGGTTTCCCGTGAGAGTGGGGCTGCGACAGGGATGTGTGATGTCGCCTTGGTTGTTTAATATTTACATGGATGGTGTTGTAAGGGAGGTGAATGCAAGAGTTTTAGGTGGTCTGAGTATGGTAAATGTTGATGGAGGAGAGTGGAATCTGAAGCAACTGCTGTTTGCAGATGATACTGCATTGGTGACTGATTCAGAGGAGAAATTGAGACAGTTGGTAGAGGAGTTTGGAAGGGTGTGTGAAAGGAGGAAATTGAAAGTAAATGAGAATAAGAGTAAAGTGATGAAGTGTACGAGGTTGATAGATGGTAGGGGGATGAATATAGTTTTGAATGGTGAGATGCTTGAGGAGGTAGATTGTTTTAAATATCTAGGGTCGCATGTTGCTGTGGATGGAAGAATAGATGCAGAAGTGAAGTTTAGAATTAATGAAGTAGGAAAGGTGCTGGGAGGAATGAAAAAAGTGTTTAAATGTCGTTCGCTTAGAATGGATGTAAAGAGAAGGCTGTATGAGGGTGTTGTGGTACCGACTGCGTTATATGGGGCTGAAACATGGAATATGGGTGTAGCAGAGAGGAAAAGTTTGAATGTAATGGAGATGAGATGTCTGAGGAGTATGTGTGGAGTGACGCGTATGGATCGAGTGCGAAATGATGAAGTGCGAAGGAGAACTGGAGTTGTTCGGGAGATGGCTGGTAGAGTTGAGCAGAGGGTGATGCAATGGTTTGGGCATATGGAGAGAATGGATAATGAGCGATTGGTGAAAAAGATAACTAGATCTGATGTGAGAGGTGTAAGACTGAGAGGAAGACCACGAATAGGATGGATGGACAGTGTGAAGAGAGCGCTGGATGCGAGAGGGATGTCTGTTGAGCAAGGAAGAGTGGCTGTGCGTGACAGAAATAAATGGAGAGAAATTGTGAATGAATAAGTGATGACGCAGCCCTGAGGGGATATTCTCCCGCATTTGGTCTGATCAGCTAGTCAGGTCAGGTGCGGGTAAGGGGATGGGTCTGTTATGATGTGGCAGGGGTAAACCAGTTCTGCTGTCGGGCCCTGCTGTGGATGTCACTGCTTGCATTGCGCAGTTGACCCTTGTGCGGTGTGATGCGGTGAGGATCTGTCCGTTCTCCCCTTTGGGGCTAAGATGCGAATGAATGTGTTTGAATGGATGAGTAAATGGAGAGTGAGTCGTCCTGTCTCGGCTACCTCCCTTTCCTTGGGGGAAGCAGCCTTGGTATATAGATAGATAGATAGATAAAAGTGATGGTGGTTTGTTGAATTTATAAAAAAGGTAAAATATGGCATCAAATAATGGGTATTAACTGAAAAAATATAATTATACTGAACCGCGAATCAGGCTATTTACGATCTTTCCTACATCATTTAACATAAGGCTACATACGAGACACTGGCATTTATATAAATGCCTAATGAGCTTAAGTGAACAATCGACATGCTTTAGAATTATACGAATAATCTTCATATTACGTCTATATAAAGGTTTCGGGACTATTTGCCGTCAAGTCAATTCGCCATTGAAACAATAAGACAATTTGCCATCAGGACTTTTCGCCGTCAGGACGATTCCCCGTCAGTTTATTTAGCAAGTACACTAGTTTTTGAGTACTTCTACCACTTCAGAGTCGTTTTAAAATATACCCAGGATGTTGTAGTACTTACCAATGGAAATGAATGAAGACAGCTATGGATGATGCCAGAATATAATTCAAAGTCAACTACAGTGACATAGAAACAAGTTAATTATTGTCTGAAAGTGCAACTTATAAATGACATCCAAAGCCTACATTATTGAATGAACAAGTAGACTTTGATAGATACCCCTGAAAATTTTTTATTAAAGTATCAATCAATAACAAGTATGTTTATAGAATGACGGGGAATTGTCCTGATGGGGAATCGTCCATATTTTGACAGCGAATTGTCAAGGAACCACATCAACAACCTTTCTTGCTTCAGTTAAGGTAAGAACTACTGTATACTGTACAGTACTTTTCATGTTTTTTCCTCTTTATTCATTATTAATGTGTTACTTTAAATATTTAAACATAAGGATATTTCACGTATGTGAGTGCTAAGGTGTGTATATGTGAGTTTAGGCAGGTCTGGGAACGTAACCCCATTGACTCCATATTATAATGGGCTCACTATATGATGGATCGCTATACGATGGGGTTTTCAGGAACAGAACCCCATCGTATAACGAGGGGTTACTATAGATCCTCCATAACCTCCCAGGTCAAGTCCAGGAGGCAGTCAGGAGATCAGACACAGAGGTCAGTCGCAGTAAATGAACTCGTTTGGGAGTGAAAATGCAAACTCACCCTGTATTGAACAGGGCAAGATCCTAATCCTCCAATAAGGACACAACACATTAGTTTAGAAGACTGTCACCCACACAGAATGGCTACCATTAAAGTCCCCCAAGAGAAGAAGGGACATAGGTAACTGTCCAAGAAACGTTTCAAGTTCTGACCTCTCATCTGCTGTGTTAGGTGGGAAATAAATGGAACAAACTGTATACCAGCGGTGGACATACATGTGCACATCATCACACTGGAGTTCACACTGGAGGTGTACTGATCGATGAGGGACGTTAGCCCTCACCAAAACAGCACTACCACTAACATGACCTTGGGTTAGAGATGAGCAAAAAGCATAGTACCAAGGAGGTGCATGAAGAGTGGCAAAACCTGCAAGAGTTTCTTGGAGACACACACACAAAGAAGAAGAAAGCAAGAGGGTCTGCATCTCCTCCCAACTATTCCGTGGAGCCAAAGTGACTCTTGCCATGCACAGGAGGGACATCAGGTTCCTTGGACACGTCAGGGCAAGGAGAAGCATCGACATGGACGTCTGCCACTGGAAAAACGGTGATGGGGGAGGCACTCTCAGATGCAGGAAGCACCATCCCAAAGGAGACACCCTCAGAGACAGGAGGCACCCCCTAGAGGAAGCACAGCCACTTCCAGGCTTCACCCCCAGGGTGGAACCCCCAGCTGAGGAGGCTGAGAAGTAGAACCCTGTGATGTAGATAGGTTATTGTGCAACAGCAGGGACACCTGCTGTCACACAATACATAACTCATCCTCAGGCGTCGACCCAAAAAGGACACTCCGTGATCCAAAAGATCACTCCCACCAGTGCAAAGACCCCCTTCCCCTACACCCCTCCGCCCAGTCACCCAGCCAACTAACTCAGGACAGCCTTAAGGCAACCCCTCTGGAGGGCGACACTGGTGACTCATATGGGTAACCTACGTTTTGGGCAGCACTAAGTCAGAACCCTCACCCACAACCCTACCAGCATGGTAGACCCTGCCAGATGTCAACACATCCATGGGTAGGCTTGTAGGATTGCGGGGGCATGCATTACCCCCACCACAATAAAGTGGCTGTCCATGGGGAGGCTGCTGACCGAGGTATGCGGTGTTTTTGTCTGTACATAAACTTTTTAGCGTACGGTGGTGTGACACCACAGAATGACTCTGTGCGGGAACTTACACAGGGTTAATGAATGCGTCTAGGTCCCATCTAGAAGTGTATAATGTCACATAACACTGCAATTGGGAGAGGGAAAATTCATTTCAATGCTGCAAGATGGATTGCAATTTACAGAACTGCTTTTCAAGACATGCTATTTTGTCCAGTGACATGCATTGTGTAGAACAGGGAACACACATTCTACATCCCTATATACAGTAAAGCTGCATATACTCTGATATTATTTCTTGGTCATACAGGATGCCTGGAAAAGATAAGAGAGCATATATTGTGTGACCTCCTACCACCCCCCATTACAGTGCTGCCTACAAATAGTGTATTTCATTGAGCGATGGGTAATGAATCTCTCCACATGGAAAGCTCCCTCCCAGGTCCTGGAACTCGCACCTATGAAAATACTCATAACTGCTAATTACACTTAGCAAACAGGATTTTGCACTTAACTCTGGACAGAAAACTAAAATGGTACTTAACATACAATTTACTGTATCCCCCAGATAGGTTATTATATTTTTTGGTACACAATAGATAATCATGGGTCCAGGAGACCCAGCTCAAGAACAGTAAAAACAAACTGTATATTTACAAAATAATGTTTACTTAACTGAAATAGTACTAAAAGGTAGTGCATACAGGACATAATATACGAAAATGTGGGACATATTTGAATATTTGTTAATTTAAAAAAAAAAAGACTTTTCTAAAATTTTCAGAGAAAACAAGATCGCATTTTAGGCCACCTCTGTGTGGAAATTCTTTATTATAAATATAATATCAGTCTTTCTGATGAAAGGTTAAATTTACTATAGTTGGAGGAGTATGATCGTTTGGGCATTTGTTACTTCCGGTCAGGTGCCCAAAATTGGCTGATTTTCACTGTAGGTACTCTAGGGTCCAGCAGTCCAGGCTCAAAGTGAAAAAAATGCATATTTACAAAATCATGACATAGAACTAAGAAGTAATGCATATACAGTGAACCCCCGCTATCATGCGGTTCAGATATTGCCGGTTCACTTTATCGCGGAATTTTCATTGGAACCTAACTATTTTTACATTGCGGGAAACCCCGCCTCATCGCGGTTTCCACAATGCCTACTACGGCCATTTTTAGGGTACAGTACATATTTTACATCTTTATTTTCAGTACTGTATTCTGAAATGGATATGTTTATGGTATTTTACATCTTTATTTTAAAATATTAATAGCTGTATTAAAATAATAATTAAAAATCGGCTAATATATTTGATAAAATACAAGCGAAATCGTGGCGTGGGGTGAGGAAATACCCAGACTCATTGGTAGGTGGCACACAATTGGCTGGAGCCTTACCAGTAGCCAATCCAAACACGCTTTACATTTTTACTTGCCGCTGATTGGCTGCTGCCGATGCGCCCTCCTCAAAGAGAGGAGCAGGACCGCACCGCACCACCATACCGCACCTCCCAGTTTACCTGACAAGCACAGGCGTAGGTGGAGACACTTCAGCAGTCTGGTGCACAAACTCTCACTCCCTTCCATATGCTACATTCTGCCTTCTTTATTGTCCAAACAGTTGACTCAATCACCCCAAACATACGGTTCTGAGCCAGTTCACAGGCATAGGTGGAGACACTCCATCACAATCTGGTTCAGTAGCCCATACTGACTCCCGTTTAGTCCCGTATGCTACATTCTGTCTTCTTTATTGTAAGAACAGTTGACTCACCCCAAACACACGGTTCAGAGACAATTCACCATCAAGTCAATTCACCATCAAAACATGGATGATTCCCTGTCATTCTATAAATATACTTATTATTGATTAATTAATACTTTAATAACTAATTTTCAGCTGGATTTTATAACTCATATAAGTAAAAGACTAGTGTACTGTACTTGCTGAATAAACTGGTATGTAAATAAATGACGGGGAATTGTCTTGACGGAGAATTGTCGCCGACATTCCTCCCTTAAGTTTGTCCAACACTTTAACTTTCTCTGTCAGCAACATCACTTTACTAGTCCGTTTTGGTGTGTTACCACATGCATCACTAGCACTATGCTTAGGCCCTATGTTGACAGACAAGGCAAGCAATCACTGGAAGGCAGAAAAATAAGCCACAAATAATGATTTGCGAGTCACGCATGGTTCGACCATCGGATTCAAACTGTGTGGTGCGTGGTAGACCGACCTCCCGCACTTACGTTTCGTTCACCACCCGCAGAAATGTCGTCATAGGCTCCCTCTCAAGAGCTGCACAACTAATATACACCTTGTACTGAACTTCATGATCATCATCATCTTCAATTTGTCTCATTCATCATCAGTGAGTGCCTGTACTGGTTTTTCTTATTAGTAGACAATAAATAGCCATTTTAGGGGTAGCGTCGATACATCGCGGATTTTTGCTTATCGCGGGTGCCTTTGGAACATAACCCCGCGATAAAGTGAGGGTTTACTGTATTACACAATACATGAAAATGAAGGAAAATATTGATATCTGAAAAAAATTAAATACTGAAATAATTTTGTCAAAAATTTATGAGAAAAAATTACATTTAGTACGCCACCTCTGTGTGGAAACTGTTTATTATAAATATATTATCGGTTATTTTACCTTTCAGATGATCATTTGGATTTTACTTAGTTCAGATCAGATGCCCTAAATTGCTTTATTATTGTGAATCTGTACATAATTATCTAAATACAATTCATGTAAAAGTAAATGAATAACATCTGCAATTTCCACAGTATATGCAGTGAACATAATTGCAAATATTAACCCGAGGCATCCCATCGACGTATGGGTACGTCGCAACGTTTTGTCACAGCTAGTCCCGTCAACGTACTGATACGTTGCACAATTGCAAGGTACATAATTTGCACAATTTTCAATTTTCACGCGTGATTCTTGGTACGTAAACACAGGACACCTTCCTCTATTCCTCTACAAGATGCCAGGCAGGGACAATGCCTTACACCGCATAACCCCCCCTCCCTGCACGCCATTGTCTCAGCAATTCATCTGTTACCAGTGACCTGGCCAATAAAGACATTCAGGGCCAGAGTGATTCCCCAATCGATGACAGTGTGGAGGACAAAGTTTACATACCATTAGAGGAAGAAACAGTCAGGAATGATGATCAGGTAATGTCGCCAAAAAAGGTCATGTATGTTGATGAGTTAGTGAGTGAAACAATGCTTATAATGCCTATATTACTGCTTGAAAACCAATATACTCTTGTACTACATATAAATTCGTACCAAATAAATAAATAAATACCGTTTATGAGTGGTGTGGAATAGTTACCCTCCCATAGAACTCGTTTTCTTTGGAGCCAGCCTGATAGAAAACCCAGTAAGGTACGGAGGTACTGCTACCTGTATCGAATATTTTAGATCTCAGGTGAGCGATTTCTCTATGAATTTTCGATGTTTCTCACCAAAAGCAGAGGTTTTAGGCAAATTTTTTTTTTTTTCCAAAATAGCTTGAGATTGGAGGGTGTCAGAGCTGTGAAATAGCTCGGGACGTGACGGGTTAATTAACCAATCCGAAAAATATTGATTGATATATAGTATTAAAATGGAAAGCATAAGTTTGCAAAAATAACATAAAAATACAACAGTTTATCCAATATTGGCATGAAACTATAAACTCTTTCAGAGAAAAATCATTTCATATCTGATAATGCAAATTTCACACTTTCTGAGTACTACAGTACTAATATACAGACACTTGTGGCAGACAGATGCCGAGTGCTGGCCACAAAAGGCTAGTGACAAGTATTAAACACAAACTTTGTTTTCCGGTCGTATTTTGGTGTGCACAAAGTTCATCATTTCCTTGTAGTTAGAAATGGTGTGGTGACAGGTGCAGCTTCCTTTTAGTTAGGAATGGTGCAGTGACAGGAGTAGGAAGACCCCACTTTAGGACACACTTTATGGCTTCTTGACAGGAGCTTTTTAGGCACGGCCTTTGAAGGCATTGCTCTCCTCAATCTCGAATCAGCTGGACAGCACAGTCGTGCATGAACACACATCTGACCTCTGCCTTCTGCTGATTTACTTTCCTGTTTTTGCTGTGGATTGACCCATGCATTTACTGTAGTGGCATTCAGTATGCCAAAAAAAAGGCATAACAGTCATCTACTTGATTTTCGGTTGCAGGAGTAAGTTGAGGCCACCTGGTGATAAGAATCCACGCCCCCTTTAGTGTGATTGTAATAATTTTAGAATTTCTGGCTTTCCATTGGCATGATGGTGGTGGAGTGCCTGGTGGATAGTAATTATACCAGCTTCCTCTTGTTTGTTTTGTTTTTTGGCCTGAAGGACACGATGGTAGTTTTGTCATCAAAGCACAAAGGCACTGGTCCCTTCCTGCATGTCGGCTATATTCTTCATTTCTGGAGGGATTTCAGTTTTGTTTGTCTGTATTGTCCCAACCACTGTCAGACCAGATTTCAGCAGGTCCTGTTCTAACGGGATTGATGAAAACCAGTAGTCACAGGTTATATTTCTTCCAGTGGTGGAGGGGAAGTTAAGAGTAGGTAAGAGATCGATGAGAGCTAGGAGAGTTAGGTGTGGCAGGGAGGTTTTGAAAGCGAGTTCGATAAAAGAGAGAAAATGATAGAGTATCAGGAGAAATTGAAAGATGAGTGGAACGCAGTGAAAGATCAGGAAAATAGCAGTGTGGTGGAGGAATGGCAGTTGTTTAAGAGTGCTGTGGTTGGGCATGCAGAAGAGGTGTGTGGTGTGAGACGTGTGGGTGGTGGTGTAAGAAAAGGAAGTGAATGGTGGTGTGAAGAAGTTTGGCTGTGGCTGAGAAGAGGCGTGCATATGAAGTGTGGCTGCAGAGGAAGGATGGGGTGTCATATGTGAGGTATACAGAAAAGAGGAATAGGGCGAGAAGGGCTGTGCGTGACGCTAAAGTGGCAGCAGATGAGAGGTGGAGTAAGAGGTCGACTGAGAATTTTCATCAGAATAAGAAAATGTTTTGGAAGGAGGTGTAAAGGGTGCGAAAGGGAGAGTCTGGGAAGGAAGAGCAAGTAAAAACAGAGGGTGGAAGGATGTTAATTGAGATGGATGCAGAAAGGGAGAGATGGGCAGAGTATTTTGAAAGATTGTCAAATGTAGAGGAGGATAGGGTGGCTGAGATTGTGGCGGATGGAAGGGTGCAATGAATAAATGTGTTGGGAGAGTTGAATGATTCTTTGACCACAAAGGAGGAAGTGCAGGAGACAGTAAAGGAGATGAAAATAGGGAAAGCTGCAGGTATGGATGGGTGTGCTGTGGAATGCATGAAGGGTGGTGGAGCAACTATTGTTGACTGGTTAGTCAGATTGTTGAATGTGTGCTTTGTGAAAGGTATGGTGCCAATTGACTGGGAAAGTGCTTGTGTGGTCCCGTTGTATAAAGATAAGGGTGATATATGAATGTACTAGCTTTAGGGGTATATGTCTGTTGAGTGTTGTAGGTAAGCTGTATGGCAGAGTGTTAATTAAGAGAGTTAGAGAGGGTACAGAGGGATTGATTGTTGATGAGCAGTGTGGCTTTAGGAGAAGGATGCGATGCGTGGATCAGGTGTTTGCTGTGAGATGAGTGTGTGAAAAGTATATAGTGAAAGACAAGGATGTGTTTTGGGTATTCATGGATTTAGAGAAAGTGTATAATAGAATTGATAGGGAGGATTTGTTGACTCTTTTAAGATTGTATGGACTTGATGGCAGGTTACTAAAAGGGGTGAAAAGTTTTTATGTAAATAGTAGAGCGTGTCAAAGAGTGGGGAATACTGTGAGTGACTGGTTTCCCGTGAGAGTGGGGCTGTGGCAGGGATGTGTAATGTCACCTTGGTTGTTTAATATTTATATGGATGGTGTTGTAAGGGAGGTGAATGCAAGAGTTTTAAGTGGAGGTCTGAGTCTGGTGAATGTTGATGGTAGAGAGTGGAATGTGAAGCAGCTGCTGTTCGCAGATGATACTGCACTGGTAGCTGATTCAGAGGAGAGATTGAGACAGTTGGTACAGGAGTTTGGAAGGGTCTGTGAAAGGACGAAATTGAAAGTAAATGAGAATAAGAGTAAAGTGATGAAATGTACGAGGTCAGTAGATGGTAAGAGGATGAATATAGTTTTGAATAGTGAGTTGCTTGAGGAGGTAGAGTGTTTTAAGTATATAGGGTCACATGCTGCTGTGGATGGAAGAATAGATGCAGAAGTAAAGTTTAAAATGAATGAAGTAGGAGAGGTGCTGGGAAGAATGAAAAAAGTGTTTAGATGTCGTTCGCTTAGAATGGATGTAAAGAGAAGGTTGTATGAGGGTGTTGTGGTACCTACTGCGTTTTATGGGGCTGAAACATGGAATATGGGTGTAGCAAAGAGGAAAAGTTTGAATGTAATGGAGATGAGGTGTCTGTGGAGTATGTGTGGAGTGACGCATATGGATCGAGTGAGAAATGATGAAGTGCGAAGGAGAACTGGAGTTGTTCGGAAGATAACTGATCGAGTTGAGCAGAGGGTGTTGCGATGGTTTGGGCTTATGGAGAGAATGGATAATGAGCGATTGGTGAAAAAGATAACCAGATCTGATATAAGACATGTAAGGCTGACAGGGAAACCATGAATAGGATGGATGGACAGCATGAAGAGAGCATTGGATGCAAGAGGGATGTTTGTTGAGCAAGGAAGAGTGGCTGTGCGTGACAGAAATAAATGGAGAAAAACTGTGAAGGAATAAATGATGACACAACCCTGAGGGGATATTCTCCCGCATTTGGTCTAATCATCTAATCAGGTCAGGTGTGGGAAAAGGGATGAGTCTGTTAAGAAGTGGCAGGAGTAAACCAGCTCTGTTGTTGGGCCCTGCTGCAGATGTCACTGATTGCATGCACAGTTGACCCTCATGCGGTGTGGCGTGGTAAGAATCTGACCTTCCCCCCTTTGGGGCTAAGATGCGAATGAATATGTTTGAGTGGATGAGTATATTGGGAGTGTGTCGTCCTGTCTCGGCTACCTCCCTTTCCTTCGGGGAAGCAGCCTAGGTATATAGATAGATAGATAGCCAAAGAATGGTGCCGTGAGTTCCATAGAGACTAAGTGTGCTAACTGCCGTCTCTCTAAAGCCTGTTTGCTTATGTTTTTGCCCAACTTTGGCACAGCATTCAGCATATACTTTGATTCATTGTCACAAATCATCACAAGCTTGATGCCATACATGGCAGGCTTGTTGGGGATATACATCCTGAAAGGGCATCGGCCCTGACTATCCAGTAACTGTTCGTCAATGGTTACCTTAGCATCAGGCAAATAGAGCATCTTGTACTTTTCTAAAAACATATCTCAGACTTCTCGTATGGCTGCTAGTCCATCTGGGGTCTTTCTCTGTTCTGTTGTTGTGATATTATCAAACCTAATACATCTCAGTAAAAAGTGGCACTCACTCATTGCTGCTGTATAAAAGCTAGAACCTGAGTTGCTCCATATTTCTTGTGTTGTTAGACGACTGTCACGTCGTGATCCAGAAAATATTTGTATGCCAAGAAGTGCCTTGATCTCATCACTGAATGTCATTTCAGTGCTGGCTCACATCTTTTTGAACGTTTGAGCCAGCAGTGTTATCGCCTTGTTGGTGTAAATCACAATTTCATTGGCCATATCCTAGCTAATGAAGAGTTCCACATCCAGAATCTGTGTCTCTGCAATGGCAGCTTGTCTTTGTGGGCCTTTTCTATGCCCAGTGACGATATAGCTTGAGGGCATTCGAACTCTTCTACTAGATGGTAAACTGGTCCATCGATGCCTATCACGTCCAGTGATTGAGGTATTATGAAATGTAACAAGCAGGTCTGCTTGAGTGGTAGTAGCAGTGGTGACTGTGGCAGCAGGTGATGCGGCAGCAGTGGTGACTGGCAGTGGAAGATGCAGCAGCAGTGGTGACTGAGAAAGCAAGTAATAAGGCAGCAGTGGTGACCGTACCAGCAGTTGAAACATCGTCATGGGTAGTAAAACCTAAAGGTGCAGCGATGGTACAACATTTCTTCCTTGGGAGTTGCTTGAGGAGTGGGATATCTTTATCATCACTGTCATTTTCTGTCTCTTGGGTAAGCACATACTCCACGCCTTCATCGCTGTCATATGGTTTCTCAACGTCGAGGTTGTCATCTCCAGCATCGAGGATTTCCAGTGTAGTCAGCTCTACATCAGTCTCCCCATCTGACTCTGACTTACTGTGAGATGCCATCCTGAAATAGAGAGAGAGAGAGAGAGATATATATATATATATATATATATAGAGAGAGAGAGAAAGGGAGAGAGAGAGAAAATATATATATGTACATGAGAGAGAGAGAGAGAGAGAGAGAGAGAGAGAATTTTGCATAATGAAAAAGCAGTCACACTAAGGTACTCACGGGTCTAGAAGAGCCACACGCAGTTTGTACTGTAAAGGTAATCATGGGTCTAGAAGACCCACGCCTCCCTTACAGGTAAGTAAGCACTGAAGACAACAGGACAATAGCTACATCCCTCGTGACATCTGGATACCGAATGCAGCTGCACAAGATGGCTAGGCCGTAGCTCCCCTAAAACACTGTTTACCAAGAAGAAAAAAAAGAGAAAAAAAAAGAAAAGGGAGGTGGACCTGTGAGACCCGAGATTACTTATCTAGGGTACAGCATACAGACGACGAACTGGAGTGCTCCCGATAAGGCTACTCAGTGCTTCACATTTTACTCAGTCAGGATGCCCACACAACAAAAGCAAGGGCCGATAAATTCCAGGGAAACAGGCAAGAAAACATTCAAAACATGTATAACAGTTCTGAACCAATTATAATTTTACAGATTAAAACCGTCTTGGAATATTATACTGCGGACAGACATACGCAAGTCCACTAATACAGATTTTTTTTTTTTTTTTGCAATACTCAGATACTTTTTTTTTTTTGGAAAATGTAGTTGTTTAATGGTGATGGTCCTTGACCTCCTTCATTTGTCTTTTCATTTCTTCTTCTGATGTAAGATTCCCCTTAATAGCAAAGATTTCTTCATCAAAGACATCCTCCTAAGACTTTTTCCCGTTATTAATTTACGCCGATATATCACAGATTTAGTAAGCACGACACAGATTGACTTGTGTGGTTGCGAGTGCTGGCTGTTTCGCAAAGAAAAAAATGTGACAGTTAAGAACGGTAGGCTAAACAATATTCTTGCATGACGTGATATAAGCGATTCTCGATTAATATTGTGAAAATTTAGCAAAAGCTGTTCCCCATATCCATCGTTCTTATATTCATTTAGTAAATAAAAGCATATGTATAAATAACAGATAAATGTCTTGAAAGTATACAAAATGGGGATCCGAGCATAGTCTAACCTATCCTTGACCATAGTCTAACCTATCCTTACCATGTTTTGACGGGGACACGACTTAGCAAGGCCTATCCGTCTTTCAATCTGTATACCCGATTGCAAGACAAAAAATGACCATGGTTGTTGAGTCACCGCTTCTCTACTGATAAGCACTCGTTTATATACGCTCAAATCCTGTCTCCATTCCGTCCACTATGGGGGGTAAACACCATTGACGTCACTAGCGACATCAAGTGCACTTTCTCTATGCTGATCCATCCCGCCTGTCCACCGCCCACCTGTCCACCGCCCACCTGTCCACCGCCGTACGTGTCAACCCCACCCCACCTGTGCAACCCACCTGTTCACCCACTCTACCTTCCATCCCCCTACCAGTCTGACCAACCCACCTGTCCACCCCACCTGTTCACCTACCCACCTGTCCACCCACCCCCACCTGTTCACCCCTCCACCTGTTCACTCACCCCACCTGTCCACCCACTCCACCTGATCTCCTTCCCTTACCTGTCCACCCACCACACCTGTTCACCCATTCTTTACCTACCAAAATACCCATCTTGCCACCAAGTTCGGATCTCCACAAGATGACTTGCATCTTTACACACACACACACACACACACACACACACACACACACACACACACACACACACACACACACGTACACAGGGACAAGGACAGCTGTTTTAATAGCGTAGATAAGGGTTGGATAAGTGACCAACAACATGTCTAATAAATGGACCACACACCCATTCATGCATCATTCAAGTCCTAGGAATTCTGACTCCACCTGACAGGTACACCTGTCCATATGTAGCTTCATAGTTACCTGTCAAAAAGCCAGTCCGACGACTGTCAAGATAAATAGGGAAGTCAAACTCTGGTAAAACACCTTTCCGTACAAATTCATCTGACCAGCTCGATTCCTTGTCAACTTGCACATAAGCAATAATATTAACCATTCATCAAAGACGTGTATATATATATATATTAACCATTCATCAAAGACGTATATATATATATATATATATATATATATATATATATATATATATATATATATATATATATATATATATATATATATATATATTCAGACCATGATATACTTTTGAAATATGAATCTTAATAAAGCATTCTATATTCAGACTATGATATACTTTTGAAATATGAATGTTTATAAAGCATTTTTCAACACCATTACCAGATGGCTATAATACACACAAGAGAATCGTCTAAAAGCGGCAAGAACTAAACAACACGTCATCATAATGAAGGAGCTAACCACCTCACCTCAATGACATCGGTCATAATTTTCTTTTAAAATATTTTCAATGGCTTTTATTCAGCTTTAAAAATAAAGCAGGCTACGGGTTCCTACGCTGAAGATCATCATCTGGTATTGACAAGATATATTCGAGGGAATGTCGGAAAGGAGATCTCCTGTTTCCGTGTCTTCTTTCTGTTATTTCCTCCATATTCCCTTCACTGGCACAGCACGGACACAGTTCAAACAAAAAGCCGGTGTTGACATATGAAAGGACAATACTCCAACGCCCACCATACTGTATGCTGATGTGAAGGTGGAGGGATGTGATATAAATCTTGAGAAGTGTCTTCCTAGATCAAGGTGAAAAGAAATAATAATGCTGATCTCTATTGCCCCGAGAACTGTCTGAATTATAAAATGAAATACTAAAATCAGCTCCATAGGGAACAAAATTGTGCGAGTGTTATTTGGTTTTATGTGCTTAATGTTTATGGATTCCCTTATATTTACCACCCGCGTTGCGAAGCGAGCTGACTGGAAATGTTTTCAGTTGTAAGGTTGGCTGGCTGGCTTTGTGTTTGGGTAAACAAGATATCTCATGAACGGCTTGGCATATAAATATGAAACTTTCAAGGTATCAAGATATGGTCAGAGTCTTGCATGAGTTCGAAAATGGGCACTCGGGGTCAAGGTCACCAAAATGGCTGCCAAATGTCAAGTAGTCTTTGGTGACCTCGACCTTGACATCATGCAAGTGGAATTCGCCTTAAGAATAATCATACACTGCGTATATGATTTTGCTCACCCACTGCAGCTGCAGTAAGTTCGACAGTTGTAACGAATATGCTGCTTGTTATTGAAACTGATGAATGTTGCAAAGTACTGTAGTACACTAAATGGCACATTGTGCCGTTGTTTGCCATTCATAGGTGAATGTACAGACATTTCTCTTCTTCTGATATTTATGTTATTCATAGGCCATTGTTTACGTACGTAATACTGTAGGGTATTTTTATTATTTTCTTAATTTTTAGCATAGTGGCAACTGTTTTATATTCTTGCCACATTCACACATTCTTATTTGATATGTGAAAGGCCGATGAAACTGAAAGGGTTACAAACGATACTTGTCCATCACTTTTAAACGAGGACATTGGTTTATTGTAGTCTTGCAAATAATGGATAATATTCACTTACTGGGAAAGATATCTTATGCTGAGAGTGTTACTTGTTTAGTGCTATTTGTTAAACTGGGTTAACAAAAAAATTGGATTATTATTCAAGCAAACATCATGAGATAAAATTTTTTACACACACACACACACACACACACACACACACACACACACACACACACACACACACACACACACACACACCGTGACAGTGCACAGCAGTGTGGTAAAAACTTCTGCAGAATTATAATCTTTCTGTCAATATCTTCCACTACGTTTCACGTCCCTGGACTAGCACTGTTTATATAAAGGCCGGGGGATAGGGTTCATCATTCAGTTCACAGCTGCTGCTCTAGGCTGTCAGACTCTCGCTCCTGGCTCACCTGCTCCTGCACCTTCACCGTGAGTCATGTGGCATCGTCTTGCTACACACTTTGTTGTCTGTCATGTAACACCGTATTAGTACAAACTTTGTTGTCATTCATGTTGCACCGTGTTACTACATACTTTGTTGTCAGTCATGTCACACCGTGGTGCTATACACTTTGTTGTCAGTCATGTGCCACCGTGTTGCTACACACTTTGTTGTCAGTCATATACTACCGTTATGCTGCAAAGTTTGTTGTCAGTCATGTGGCACCGTGTTGCTAAACATTATGTTGTCAGCCATGCGGCACCGTGTTGCTACCCACTTTGTTGTCAGCCATCAAGAACCATATAGTTAAAGAAACTTTGGCAAAGTTGTGTCAAAGTATGTACAGTTGCGAGCAGATGACTCGAGGCCACCTAGTCCACCAAGATGTTGGTGTTTTATCTGGCAACAATGGTAGCTGTGAACTTGACAGAGATTCAGTCAGCTGTTCGGGCGAAACAAACCCAGTGATAATTTGTCAATGTGCAGTTCTAACTGGTCTCCAATCAATATCATGCAAGTAAATGTATAATACTGATAATGATTAACGTGTCATACACGTGGTAGATATATTTATAACCATAGTATTACAACACTGGCATCCAAATAGTGGTGCGTTCATTCATGTGAGACACACGGGTATCCCGAGCGTGCAGCTCCATCACCACCTTGGTTTGTGACGTAGGCACCACGTGACGTCACGCATGGGGGTGGAACTATACTCCGTTTTTTTTTATTGAGGCGAAGATGCACTTGACAGGTTGATGATGACTGGCTGAATGCAACATGTCCAAAAAATATTTAATAACCTAAATTTCCCTCTCAGATATTTGTTGTCAGTTAATAATGCTAGATTATGAAGTAATGTTGCATTCAGCCAATAATCACCAATCTTTCAAGTGCATCTTCGCCTCGATAAAAAAAAACTGAGTATAATTGACTCGTTCATGATGATAAACATTTATAGAGAGTGATCGTTCGACTTTATCACCCGAATATTAAAGAAACATTGGTTTTCTCTGTCAAAACAAACCTATTACAACCTCTAATCTCATATACGTTAAATACCACAGCCAACCACTTGCCCCCTCATCCCCCTCCCATCACACGTCCCACCTCATCCCGCCCTTCCTCACCCACCACCCTCCACATAACTCCCACACCCCCCTCCCCTTGTTCCGCTGACTGTGGTGTGAATCTTTAACTGTCCCACCTGTTTTGGAGTCAGAGGTCGACGAAAGTGAGGTTAACGGTGAGGGATGACTGGCATGACGGTGTTTTTTGTGATAACGCTAGGTTGCGAGGAAGCCGATAACCCTACGGCATATCTCTTGAAAATTGGTAAAGGTTGTTTGGTTCACGACGATAGTCGAACAAAGTAAATCACTACCGATACCCGTGTGTCTCACAGGAATGAACGCACCACTATTTGGATGCCAGTGTTGTAATACTATGGTTATAAATATATCTGCCACGTGTATGACACGTTAATCATTATCAGTATAATAAGTTTACTTGTATGATATTGATTGGAGACCAGTTAGAACTGCACATTGACAAATTATCACTGGGTCTGTTTCGCCCGAACAGCTGACTGAATCTCTGTCAAGATCACAGCTACCATTGTTGCCAGATAAAACACCAACATCTCGGTGGACTAGGTGGCCTTGAGTCATCTGCTCGCAACTGTACATATTCGTAATGACAGATCTGGACAAACTTTCAGACATAGTGTGGACATTATCTCCTGCCGATGTATTGCATTCTCCTTGATTTACCGAAATGAGGATTTCTGCTAGCTACATTGTTCCCGGAATCTCTCTCTCTCTCTCTCTCTCTCTCTCCCATAATTTACCTAAATTAGCTCTCTCTCTCTCTCTCTACTTTACCTAAATTAGGATTTTTGAAAGCGAAAGTGCTCCCGAAATTGTCTCTCTCTCTCTCTCTCTCTCTCTCTCTCTCTACCTAAATTAGGATTTTTGCAAGCGAAAGTGCTCCCGAAATTCTCTCTCTCTCTCTCTCTCTCTCTCTCTCTCTCTAACTTATTTACCAATAGGTTACGTCACAGTTTCACTAGACGCTAGCAAGGCAGTAAAAGAAATGCTTTTTAATTTACAGTTACTGTATGCTATGATTTGCCCATTCGTAATTAGCACCGTCAGCGGTAATATAGCGTGTCAATGAGTCTTGCAGACGTGATGTGAATGCAGTTTACTCCAAATCAAATCCTAATCAACAGGGAGAACTTGTGTCTGTGAAATTTATCAGACAAGAGAGTAAAACCGTTATGGTAACCAATTACAGTGGAGAGGACGGGTTTCTAAACAGGAAGAGGAGAGCAATATAGCGGGAAACTAGAATTGGGTAATCAGTAAATTACAGCAGCACATGCAGTACATCTAATATTTGATTCAAGCCCTCACATATTTCCAAGCTCATTCTCACAGACTAAAATTTTCTCCAAATTGTTTTTCGCAGTGTCCGTTAGACAGAGACGAATCCTTTGACGTCCAAGTTAAATAAAGAGTTGTAACTATTCCACACACTGACCTGCTATATACATCCACTTTTTTTTTTCCACACCTTATCCTACGCTTAGACTCATATAGCAATTATTGTCGCGCTATTTATACCCATTTATTTGCGACCCTGTCATGGAGTACGGTAGCACTCCATTATTAGGAATGGCACAGGTTTAGAGTGGCGTCCTTTTATACAGGGCATTCACTGGAAAACTGTCGCAAAACTCAGTTCTAAACTAATGAACTAAAAGAACTTTGCTATTCAAGTACAAAACTACTGTACTCACAAAGTCTTGCTAACCTTCACTGAAGTAGCAAAATCGAATCGCAAAAATATCGATCTTGTTCTTCTTTCTTTGTTTCTTTCTCTCTTCTTCATCAGTCATAACTCCAAAACAAAAAGGCACATGTGAGCGTAGTATAAATCAAAATGCTGCTTGCAAGTGCATATGTTATTTTCCATGTTTAGAAAAGTATTCTAGCTATGGTTTGCAAGTTATGGCCTGAAAATCGCATCGCAGTCACTCGTAAGTACGCCATTTTGTGCAATATTTGCAAGGTACAGCTAGCGTACAGTTAAAGAACATACCAAAACACTTGTTTTCACGGGAGGGCACACTCGTTTTAGTTTTTTAGTATGCTATGCATGTAACAAACCAATTTTAACACTTGCTTCAGCATAATTATACCTCCACAAAAAGATCATAAATTAGAAAAAAAAAAAATTCTAAAATGATTGTTAACCCCTTAACCGTGGGGTGTCACTTTTGTGACGCTTGGGAGCAAGGGATCATACCGCGGGGCGTCACTTTTGTGATTCTGTGTTAATTTGAATTCACCCGGGCTTTCAAGTGGTGGCTTGTATCATCTATCAGTACTGCCAATGTCCAACACTAGTCAGCACTCCTAATCTCATCTGTACTCCCATCCATTGTTGACAATTTAGCAATTTCTCCCCATTCTTGACTCCCATCCCTACCTCCCCACCATTACCCTCTCCTCTCGCCTGTCCGGCCGTGCTACGCTAAGTAAATCTTTCCTGGAAATTTCCACAGACTTCATCCATTGAAATAAGCCCTATGCCCTATTCTTATACCAAATAATATATACAAAAAAGAATTAAGGTAAGTGATTGTGCCATACACCTGGAACTGGCTAATTATCACCTGACAACACCTCACGTGCACTCGTTCGCTAATTTTCGCTGTTTATTTCCCCTTGAAATATGCCGTATAATCTATTCTCGTAATAAAAATATATATAAGAAAGGAAGGGAGAAGCCTAAGTGATATTTACATTCAGCTGGAACTACCTAATTTATTATGTATTGTCTAGATTTCCTGCCAATCATTTCATAGTGTATATATTGGCAGTTGTCACCACGCTGACATTGGCAGCATTGCACTCCATATAGGCCACCAGACCACCACACTGTATTCAGTTTACTGTCATCATTCAAGGTGGAACCAAGTCGGATTCGGGCCTGTCCAATTCCGCTGCTTTTTAGCCCCATGCAAAGGGCCCTGTGACCTCTACCCCCTACTAAACCTCATGTGGAAAGGGGTAAAGGGCTAAGTGACTGCTGTGAAACGTAAACTGGCTAATTTATCAATGAAAATTATGGAGAGTGACTACGATCTTCTTGGTGAGTAAAACAGTGAAAGTGGAAATGTAAATAATGTGTAAATAATGTGTAAACAGCAAGTGAAAGCAATGAATGTAAATATAAGTGAACAGTGGAAAATAGTTTTATAAGTTACTGCAAGTGACTGTGCATAACAGTGTAAATAAAACAGAAATGTAAATAATGTAAATAAAATAGAGAATGTAAATAGAAATGTAAATGAGTAGTAATATAAGAATACGAGTGTATATACTAGGAGTAATGAAAGTGAAAGTTTCGCTGTAGCATGTATGAATACTATGAGTTATGAAAGTGGAAGTGAAAGTGACAGATTCACTCTCAGCGCCCAAATACAGGATGAGAAAGTGAATGCTACGTATTTTACTGAAAGAGAAATTGAATGCCTACAGTGACATTAAACTACTATTACTGAAGGAAACTTATGGATAAAGACTGCAGATATAAGTGTTATATAGTAATAGAAATATGAAGTGTGAGTGTTTTTATGAATAATAAATGACAGAACACCAGCGGCGAATGAGCGTAAGTGGGAAGGTCATACGCGCTCATAATTTTCATTGCTTTCAGTGCTTTTTTTTTTTGGAGTATGGATTCCAAACTATTTGAGAATCATAGAATAGTGTTTCTAGTGATAATATCAGGCAGTGGTAATCATATTACGGGTTGTCGGGAAGTGTAAAGTGGAGACTTCATTACTCAACTTCAGAGGTCTCCACAAGTCCTACGGTAGTCGACGAAGGCTCAAAGAACATCCCAGGAAAAAGCTGAATGTATGTGCCATAGGCTTATTTAATTTTAATATTCTAGGACTAATAACTGATTTTTGGCAAATATTTTTAGAGAGTCTATCGAAGCGCGAATATGTCTGTGAGACATGCAAGTCAAGCAAAAACAACCCCTCGGTTTAGGGGTTAAGAAGTAGGAATGGCAAAAGTGAACACAGATGAAAAAAGCATAGAAACAAGAGAGCATTCAGGATGCAAGGAGATTAGGAAACATACCCATTACAACACTCCATCAGCTACAAGTCTGGTTAAAGTGTGGAATGTCATAATGGGTATAGGTCTCCAAATTTTCTTTTTTCTATGCTTTTTTCACCCCTTATCTGTGCACTTTTCCAAATCCCACTTCTTAACAATCGTTTTATTTTTCTTTTCTAGTCATAAGCATAGCACTGTCTCTTCTACCCTTTATTAAACAGACTTTCCATTTTTTTTGTATACATTTTACTGTTAACTACATTTACATATATATATATATATATATATATATATATATATATATATATATATATATATATATATATATATATATATATATATATAGTCAAGATTGGGACAAATACTAAAATTAACGAAAGATCATGATAGCGAAATAAAAAGATGCATTACAATTGGATGGAAAGCTTTCGGTAAACACAGAGACACTATGAAAAGTAGCTTGCCAGTTTGTATGAAACGAAAAGTATATAACGAATGTATAATTCCAGCTATGACGTATGGTTGTGAGACCTGGAAACTGACAAAATCAATGGAAAATAAATTAATCCGTTCTCAGTGACCAATGGAAAGGTCAATGTTGGGAATATCTTTAAAAGACAGGAAAAGATCAACTTGGGTGAGAGAGCAGACTAAAGTCAAAGATATTATAGAAGTTATAAAAGAACAGAAATGGAGGTGGGCAAACCATGTAGCATGAATAAGGGATAACTGATAGAGTAAGAGGCTGATGGACTGGACACCAAGAGAATGTAAGCGCAGCAGAAAAAAGCCAGACAGGAGATGGAGAGATGAGATAGAGAAATTTGCTGGGAAAATGTAGCAAAGATTGGCTCAGTCAAGGAATTCGTGGAAAAGGTTGGGGGAGGCCTTTGTTCAGCAGTGGACTAGTTATGGCTGATGATGATGACGATATTGTCAAGAACAGGTTTGTTGTAACCGTCTCATGGGATGGTAACGAGACTGATTAAATTAAGAAGCACATCGGCCACTGCTTTAATTTAGTCTAAGGGGATATTCAGCACCACCACAAATCCAAGGAATTTATGACAAAAACAAATAACTGCAAAATTAAACATATAATAGGATAAAACAATCCATTTACACAAATAATCTCCTCAGAGAGAAGCAGCAGCAATAGGTGGTGGCAAGCAAGTCGTAGCCCAAACGACTGGCAGGCTCATGTGGTGAAAGGGAGAGTTAGACCAGCAGGGAGGTCTGTGCTGTGCAGTAGGCAGCTCCGCTCTGCCAAGGCAAGCAGTGTGCCACCAGACGTCAGCTAAGAACCGGCATCCATGTTAACGAGGATGGAGAGACCAAGGGGGAGGGGGTTATAACTAGCTATAACCGGCCCACCAGTTTGCTGCAGTGTAGAAAAAAAAAATAAGTCATAGGGTATTTCAACTCTCACATATATACTAGCAGGGGTATCTGGCTTTGCCAGGCCAAAAAGGCAAATACTCTAATCCTGTTTGTTCTAGTTAATCTTTCTTTGTAAATTTAGAAAGGCCATGTATTAAGAGGGATTATTAGAGGTCCAGGAAATTACTTTCGCAGACTAATGCACAGTATTTGTGCACACTTGTTTACTATTACTGATGACCTCAATTGACTTATGACCAGTGACCTCAAATGGCCTCGGAGGTCAACCTCACATAGCCTACATCTGAACTGGAGGTCATGTGAAAATCAATGCCAAAAATTGGAGTGCTAGGTCCAGCCATTCGAGCATGTATTTCTGGTGACCTCAAGCGATATCTGCCCAGTGACCTCAAATAACCTCCGAGATAAACCTCACATAGTCTATGTCTGAACTGGAGGTCATGTGAGTCTACATGTCAAAAATTGGGCTGCAGGGGTACCCAGCATTGTCTGGTTGAAAAAGGCGAACAGTCTACTGGTGACCTCAAATGACCCAAAACTGAATTTTGACCTCCCTAAAGCCATCCACGGCTCACCCCGATTCAGAATGTATATGGGTCTGGGGGTCTCATGCTCATGGTTTGGGCGTGATTGAAGGACAAATATACAATCAGACAATGTAGCTCAAATATATATATATATATATATATATATATATATATACATACATACATACATAGAGAGAGAGAGAGAGAGAGAGAGAGAGAGAGAGAGAGAGAGAGAGAGTCTCTCTGGTACAATGGTAAACTGTGCCTTCTTGTACACTGAAGAACGAGGCTTTGCGCCCCGCCAGGGTAATAAACTTTGGGATCATTCTTCTGGCCACGTACTGGTTTGGCAGATATCAGGGGTGCTGTGGTTCAACCAGTGTTGCATGCTATAAAGTATGCTTGCACCCAGTCGGCTTGTGCCGGCCGATTACACTTGGTTCACAGACTACACACACATCCAAAGCCACTCCAACACAACAGTTACACTTACAATCACTTCTCACCCTACATACAATCTCTACTAGACAGCCTAAGCCACTTGGTATAGATACATTGGCTGTATCATCCCCACTTCGGTAGGGATAGACCGGTCCTGCAGTAGACACTCAAATGGTTGATGATGATGATTACACTTCGTTCACAGACTACACACACATATCCAAAGCCACTCCAACACAACAGTTACACTTACAAGCACTTCTCACCCTACATACAATCTCTACCAGACAGCCTAAGCCACTTGGTAGAGATACATTGGCTGCATCGGCCCGACCTCGGTCGGGATAGGCCGATCCTGATATATATATATATATATATATATATATATATGATATATATATATATATATATATATATATATATATATATATACTCAGATTGATGCCTCCCACACCCTGTAGGGACGCGATCATTAGACCATACACGTCGCCTTAATGCTCTTCTCAAGATTAATTTTCAACAAATGCTACTTCTCTGTCTCTGAGGAACTCTTGGCCTAGGTTTGCCCCTTTTTTAATTCAGAAACTCTACTCCAGAATAACCATCTGGGTAAAGTGTCATTCATAAACAAGGCAAGTATATAATATGAAATGAAGCTCAACATGGGTTTTCTGTCCTTATTAAGCTTAATTTGGATTCATACAAAAATACATGGGGTACAAAATGAGTTATGTACGAGGTAGCATCATAAGTCACTAAGTTAGGTATCACTTACTCCCTCTTGTCAGGCTGCTTCCAACAGTCTTCTGGCCTGATCTTCCCTGGCAGTCTGCGCCTGAGGCCTATCAGATTGGTCTGGGTTGAAGCCTTCAAGGTCCACTCCAGATTCGAAACTCGAAACCCATTCCCATAATTCAAACATACTTCCTTGGAACTTTTACCATACCTTATACTGATTGTCAGATTAAAACTAACTTTACATTAGATATCAAGGAACATAAAAGCTCTCATTTATTTAACTGACCTTAATTATATGACCTTATAGGTAGCTGCAGCTTAAATGTTATGATTCACTTACACAGAGTATGTTAAGAAACTTATATAAATGGGTTCTTTTACTGACACTCCTGAAGTGGCGTGGTCCATCCTCGGCACAAAGCTGCTCTGTTCTGGCCACTCTAGGCAAGAGAGTAAGCTTATCTAGTCTTTTGAGCCAGAGGGATTGGCAATCTGTAAGTTTTGCCCATGACATATCATCAATCATTTACAAATTCATATGATCTAAGTTTGAGCTGGGTAGAATACTCTTACCTCTAATATTCAAGTCAAGGCTTTTGAGTGGCCAAGTCATCGGTTTGGGGGACCCCACCACATCCTTCTCAACCAAAACAAAAGACTGACGTGCTCACATGGTTCCCTTCACCTTACAAACTTTAACTCACACTATTAAAAATATCATAACCTTCTAGAGGTAGTTAAAGAATATTTATTGGTCTACAATACTTGATATATGTTAAGTAAAAAAAATAAACAAACCCATTCTCCTTGTTTTACAGTGCAAGCAGTAACAAAAATATTCTCTCCGTATTTCATTTTACACTAGCACAATAGCAATTAGTTTCATAATGGTAGTAAGTTGGGACCAACAACTACGGAAGTTAACTATGCCATATCTTTTCAGAGAGATTTCGGTCATTACATAATGATTACCCATGGGGGCGCTATTAGGGTCACTACATCCTTCGGGGCTTGGGGGAGACCGAAATTCGTCTGAGAAGAAAAGGGAATCAAACTAAAGATGATCACAGTTACAGAGTAATACTCTTGGACGAAATCATACGAACATCAGTAAGTACCCACTTCTATACTGCTGTAATGGAATAGTACACATTACCCCCACTCAATGAGTTGGGACCTATTAGAGATTGTGTATTAGGTTCTCCAGAACTTTGTATTGTACATACAAGACATGTATAGGAGACTCCACCAAGATGTGACCAGGGAATCTAAATAATGCAAGATGACTTTCCTAGCCTTTTCAAAAGGATATATCGACTTTCTGAAGCCCAATAGAGAGACAGAGCACCGACCAAAAGTTAATGGCCTTAATCACTCATATTACAGGTGGAAGTCCATGTTGGAAGTGTAATATCAATGTAGTCTGAGTGGGGATCTTCAGGTAAATACTACCCTCACAAAGCATTAAACCTATGTCCCTAAACAGTTTGATGAAATAATGACAAAAATCAAATAAAAGAAGAAAAAATAAATCATACAATGTACGAGTTGTCGGTTCTGGGTAAACAGGGCCAGTGCACTCTGCCATGCATTTAAAAACTTACGGTATATGTATCTTTTAATTTAATTTATCATTTGCACTGAACAAGACGTGATAACTTTAATTCTTTGCGGCTGGAGGGAAGGAGCCGCCATGTTGGCGATGACGTCAGCATTCACACTGCAGACGACGCTCCAATCCATCACACAATACCAGTAACAGAGATGATAGTTGTACCTACATGGCCACCGTAGATCCAAACTACTCCCTTCAGGTATGTTGTGAAGGAATATTTTTCATGGTGTAAATGGGTGGTACCTGTTAGGTAAGTAAATTGTGGTGAAATCGACCAGAAGTAGCTTTACAGCTACACCATTCCAGAGCGGTGCTCGTACCTCATGAGGTGGGAGGTGTTAAATGTATGCCGTACAGTATCAGTTGTATAAGTTTATGATGGCATTATGCTCATATCATAATATCTGACCTCTTCATTATTAGTGTTCTGAAGAAAAAAAAGTTTCAGTGACTCAACTACGGTACTTCAGGGGAGTGTGGCGAAATACCGAATCGGCGGTCATTTACAGAATCAACACCGAATTGGCACTTTTTAATTGGTAAGTGTTATAGATTTTATCACCATAGAGGTTCATACTCACCTAATTATTCGAAATCTGGTCAAATTTTTGTATTTAATTTTACCTTTTAAAAAATCCGGATTCACAGCGAAAACTGGCTAAAATTAGCGGAAGTGTTTCTCCTTTAGCTGAACAGCTTTCCTTGGCAGACTTCTGCTTTGTATAAATATTAATTTAACATACAAATGTACTTATTTGCCCTTAAAATCAGTATCTGTGCAAAACAGAAGTCTGTCAAGGCATGTTGGCGATCTAAAGTAGAAATACCTGCTAACCTTAGCACGTTTTCGCTCTGACTCCTAATATTCTATTAATAATTAAATAAAGCATAGTTTTTTTTTTTTTACTGAATTTCAGATAATTAGGTGTGTATGAAGCTATATGGTGAAGAATATAATATTTTCACAACAGTAAAGACTGCATTCCAGCAATGGGAAATTTCGACGAGCAGCCAGCCACCACTGTTTTCGTTTATTGTTATTGGCTAGTATACAGAGAAATAATTTCCCTACTGTGCTTTTGTCAGTGCACTTACACATTGGAACGAAACATTAGCAATTATTCCTCTTGTCACTGGACATTCTTAGAGGTCAGAAATAAGCACAGTGTATCCTAGCTAAACGTTAACAAAACAGACTATGCTGCCTCAGTGTGAGAGGTGACGTCACGACCAATCACAGGCCGTTTCAGTGTCACGTGATTTTTCGGCTACTTTATGATTTTTTCATGTTTCTGCACATTTTTATTGGAAATAATGGTTGACATAGTTATTTTCTGAGTATCTTTTACCCATACAAGTATCTAACTTCAAAAAAATTTTGACCGGAAACTCGTCCATTCATGAGTTGGAAAAACAGCCACCGATCCAGTTCAGTTGTTCTTGATTTGCCACACCCAAGCTTCTAGTTGCCCATTTGTAGAGAACCGCAGCCCTAACCCATCCTCTGCAACACTTGTCTAAACCACAGTCCTGGGAGATCAATATAATTTCATTATGCCCTTCAAACAGTGCTGTCAATTTCTGGGGCAAATACTTCTACCTATCCCGCATGGATGGCCATTATACCTTTACAATCTTACAAAAATTAAAATAATTCACATCAAAACAGTTTTCACCAAGTGAAACACATTCTGTGGCTACTGCAGTCACAATGTCATTCATATGATAGTGTACATGCTATTTCTTAATCTACATGCTATTTGCTAATCTACATTACTAGAAATAAGAGCACCTTAATACATAGCACCTTAACTCATACAGTAATCCTCAATCCTCCTTGAGACCTTTCTGTTCTAACCTCAGACAGTAGATTTTGCTCCTCTTCTTCAGTAAGGACCTTTCCTCTGCCTTTTTCTAGCATTTCATCTCTCTCAACAAATAGTTTCAACCTATTTGCAGCTCTGTCAACAATTACTGTACTGTCAAAAATGTTTTCTAACTTGTAAGCCCTCCCTTGATTAACAACCTTAATTACTTTATAGGATCCTTTCCATCTTCTGTTGGGCTTGCCCTGCCTGGCAAAGGCTCCACTACATATATCCAGACTAAGTCTCCAACTCCAAGGGTAATTTCTTCCTCTTGGTGTTAGCCTGTCCTAGATATCTGCTAGTGCTTCTCTTCAGGGTTTCTTTAACCTGTCAGCTTCATCTACATCTTCATCTGGTGGTAGAAAGATTTGACCAACTTCTCTGCTCGATTGCCTACCATAGAAAGCAAATTAAGAAGTTCCTGAAGATGTGTTGACAGCTTCATTTATGGCCTTTTTTGTTTCATCAATGTGATTTGGCCAGGTGCTAGGTTGTTCTTGGCTCAGAATCGCAAGTACACTTTTTGGGGTTAGGTGAGCCCTTTCAGTGACTGAGTTTCCCTGAGGATGGTACGGGATAGTGAAACTAACTTTAATTCCAGCCATCTTACAAATTCATGTGAATTCTGCCCCAATAAATTCTCCTCCATTATCAATTATGACCACGTTAGGCTTGTCAAACCAACATATGTCTTTCTTAACCCGTCACATCCCGAGCTATTTCGCACCTCCGACACCCCCCAATCCCGAGTTATTTTGGAAAAAAATTTTTTTTGGCTAAAACCTCTGCTTTTGGTGAGAAACATCGAAAATTCATAGAGAAATCGCTCACCTGAGGTTTAAAATACTCGATAGGTAGCAGTACCTCCTTACTTTACTGGGTTTTCTATCAGGCTGGCTCCAAAGAAAACGAGTTCTGTGGGAGGGTAACTATTCCACACCACTCATAAACGGTATTTATTTATTTATTTGGTACGAATTTATATGTAGTACGAGAGTATATTGGTTTTCAAACAGTAATATAGGCATTATAAGCATTGTTTCACTCACTAACTCATCAACATACCTGACCTTTTTTGGCTACATTACCTGATCATCAATTCTGACTGTTTCTTCCTCTAATGCTATGTAAACTATGTCCTCCACACTGTCATCGATTGGGGAATCACTCTGGCCCTGAATGTCTTTATTGGCCAGGTCACTGGTAACAGGTGAATTGCTGAGACAATGGTGTGCAGGGGGGGGGGGTTATGCGCTGTAAGGCATTGTCCCTGCCTGGCATCTTGTAGAGGAATAGAGGAAGGTGTCCCGCATATACGTACCAAAAATCATGCACGAAAATTGAAAATTGTGCAAATTATGAACCTTGCAATTGTGCAATGTATCAGTACGTTGACAGGACTAGCTGTGACAAAACGTTGCGACATACCCATACGTCGATGGGATGCCTCAGGTTAAACTCCTCGCCTACTGCTTTGGAAGTCGTAGTTCATCATGGATAAACCCTAAGGTAACTGGAGAAATGATCCATAAATGTTAAGCAGTATCAGTAACCCATCCTACTTCCTTGCAGATCAATCAAGTCTATGGCAACTCTCTGGTAGTTTTCTTCTACTGGTGGTAAGTCCCTCCAGTGCTGAACAACGGTCCCAAGTCCTTTTAACTGGTGACGTCATATGCATTCTGAAGTTACAATTTCATACTGCATGGTCGCTTTTGCTGAATGGGGGTGATACATTATATTGTCAATTTCACTTTCTTACCTAATAAATATAAGCTCTAGTACTGATAGATCATCAAGTCCTCTTTTTTTGGTGTTTTCCTTTACATACTGTGTTAGGAAAAACTCCTGCACAAGATCTATGAACTTTTGATCCAAACTGTTTTCATGGCATTTTACATCTAGAGTATTCCAATTTATATTTGAAGTCTCCAAGTAATATAATTCTTTCAGAGTTCTCTTCCATTCTGTGTAATAATGTTCTTATTCTTTGAATTGTACTTTCTGCCAGGTCTTCATATTCACCTCTTTCCCAGGTGTTTGTTTTGGGTGGCATGTATAAATTTGCCACAATTAATTTCTATTCAGATGTATTACTTTCCAATGCAGTCAGTTCTGCTTGTGAGGGTATATCTAGTTTTATTTCTTTGACACTGATTTTTTCTTTAAGATTATAATTCCTCCTCCCTTTCGTAAATTTCTGTATCTTCTCCATATATTGTATTCCTCTAAGTTTAGGGTATTGTTTGATATCTCTGGGGTTAATTTTGTTTCAGTTAGGCAAATAATATGTGGTTCCTTTTCTTTGATATAGTCTTCTATTTCTGATAATTCAGACACCATTCCATCTACATTTCAGGACATTAACCTAAACATCTTGTTTACATACTTGCCACTTGAGTCTACTACCTTCCTCCTTTTTGTTCCCTGTTGGTTATGTACCACTTTCTTACCCTTAATCCAATTACTTTGTAAAAAAAAAAAAAAAAAGTAGTCTTCTCTTCCTCTGATCTCTCATTTCTTTGGTTTTGCCTTCTCCCTCCTCTCTTTTATTATTCCCAGTTCCTCTTGAGTGAGGCATCTTTTTGCCCATACTTTTTTAAATTCCTCTTTTTGTATAAATTTTTTAGCATATTTTAGTATCTTCTCCACAGTGTTTACACTCTGGAAGGTTACTTTCAGTGGCCTTGACTTATTTCTCTCATATTTCCCTAGCCTTTTGTGTTCCTCTATGTCTTTATTACAGATCTCGTCAGATACTTCCTTCAAGATGCTCATTATTTTTGCCATCTCCTTTTTGTCTCTCGGATTTTTTTTTCTTTCTCCTCTGTACCAGTGATTACTATAGATTTATTGATATCTGCTGAATCTCTGGCCAATTTTGGGTTGTTTTGGAATATTTTCTTTTTTCACTTCCTTTTCAATGCTTTTTTCTTCGGCTCTTATTTCTAAGTCTTTCTTTACTTTCACCATTTCAACATACGTTGTTTCTATATCATCTTTATAATTCTGCATCACTTTATTCACCTGTGATATCTGCTCTTCAGTATCATTGTTTTGGTCTATCAGACCACTTGCTTGCCCACTTGTCTCTGTATCATTTCTGAACTCCTCCATAAAACTCTCATGGTTGACAACTGTACTTGCCATTTCAGCAATCTCCCTTTTAAGTGAACCCACCTCAACTAACAGCTTATCTATTGTTGTGTCTCTCTTGTTTAAATCCTTTACTAATTTTTCACTTTCCTCCTTCCGCATGCGCAATTCCTTCTCAGTTTCCCCCATTTCACTCTGAAATGCCCTTTCCAATCTGTTCACCCTTTCTACTAATTTGTTGATTGTTCCCATTTCAGCCAGTTCTTGGTAGAAATCATCCTGTTTTCTACCTCTGTCCCTCTTCCCAACTCCTTCCCTATTCGCTTCACTTAACATGGTGCTTAACATGGTGGTCCTCTTCTGTTGATAATGAGAAGAAAGAAAAAGGTTTTCCTTACATTTATGCATCTTACTCGTCTGTGGTACCATAGTCGAAACAGGTGGGACTTGATCAGCACATTACTGCAGTAATTGTCTGTGTTCTGTTATTTGTGCGAAACTTTCACTTAAATTGCTCTATTATTTTAGAACATCATTTAGTTTAATCCTATACAGAACTTGACTCATATTAAGATATTATTTAGGTATGGCCAGTTGTAGCCAAGAGTGGCTAGCTCGGAGCAAGGTGTATGTGTGTGTGTGTGTGTGTTTTACCAAGGATGTAAATGGTGAGGCATTTCCAAAAATGTTAGACTGTAGGGTTGTAAGAGTGGGGTATTTTCAAGTTGATCTTGTCGTGGATGGCAGGAGAAAGACAAAGATGAGTCTGGTTTTTTTTTGCAGTTTTAATCTCAAGAGGAAGTTATCTTGACAAGAGCAGTACTAAACTGAGAACGGTTTATGCTAACGCCATGCCCTCTACTCCTGCCTTTCTCCTGTTTCCTATCGCATCCCAATCCCTTCTACCCTGTCTCTCCAATCTCCCCTGTATAAGACTGGCTGGGTCATGAGTGTGGGCACGCATGGTGATTTCCATCAGGTGTGTGGTGTGAGTTTTCCATTACGTTATAATGTACCTATGTGCGAAATTCCCTAGCTAGAATGGCCACGGCTGTTTCCTCCAGCTCTCTCGAATTTAGGCACGATTTTCCTCAAACCTCTATATTACATATTAACAGCCTATATGTCACAAGCTATTATGTAGTATTATGATATCGTAGTGTCCTGACATATTTTCGTTACCGCTGGTAAATGAAGGAGAATGGGTTTGTTTATTTTCTTAAAATATATTAAGTATTATTATAGACCAAAATATAGAGCAATGAATACTCTGTAACTACCTCTACAAGATTATGATATTTTACTAGTCTAAGTTAAAGTTTGTAAGGTGAAGAAAACCATGTGAGCATGTCAGAGGGTGTGGTGGGGTCCCCCAGACCGATGACTTGGCTTCTTGAAAGCCTCTACTTGAATATTAGAGGTAAGAGTATTCTCTTCGGGTCAAATTTAGATCATATGAATTTGTAAATGGTTGATGATATGTCATGGGCAAAACTTAAAAGTTTGCCAATCCCTCTCGCTCAAAAGACTAGACAAGCTTACTCTCTTGCCTAGGGTGGCCAGAACAAAGAAGCCTTGTGCCGAGGGTAGCCCACATCACTTTCAGGAGTGTCAGTAAAAGAACCCATTTATGTGAGTTGTTTAACGCGTCATGTCCCGACCGATTCGGACCTCTGATACCCCCCAGTCCCGAGCTATTTTGGAAAAAAAAATATTTTGGCTAAAACCTTCGCTTTTGTTGAGAAACAAAGGAAAATCACCAAGAAAGGGCCTACCGGGGTCCATAAGTGGTGAGGTACCCCGTGTCAGGTATCGTATTCTGTCACTGACGTGTGAGGCTCTCATATTTTCTATGGTAGGTAATTTTGGGAGAAACGACAAAGAACACATCTACATTTATTAATTTTGATCTAATAAACAATCACAACAACAATATAATGGTTTTCAATTATATATATAAGAAAAATAAGCATTGTTCCATTGCGCGAGCATAGCGAGTTTGGTCATATTGGTCACACGCTAGTTGCTAAGTTTCTTGTTTCAGTAAACATATCATTTTTTCTATTTGCATAATACTGTTTCAATGACATTTTACCATTTTTGACTGTATGTAAATGTTTTCAGCTGTTTTCATTCATGACGATGACGTTTAGCATAACTATTGAGCACATCTGCTTACTCAGTGTACTCGCTATGACTCTTCTCTCAACATACATTATTATTTTTTCACTTTCATAGTATTTTTTTTTTGGACATTGAACCTTTTCTCAACCAATGTAAATGTTTTCACTTATTTACATTCCTTACTAGGGTATTTAGCGAAATGCTAGCGCATATTCACGTAGCAAGCACACTCGCTACCACTCATGTTTCAACTTGTACTTTATTTCTTCACTCCCAATATACTTCCTCACTTACATTACACTCGTTTCCACCTTATACTACTATTTACATATTTACAGGCCTTATTTATTCCACTGAGCGTCAGAATATTGCATCAAAATACCCTCGCTAGGAATGTTTCAACTTAGATAATATTTATATACTTACATAATAATTTTCCACTTACATTACTCCCGTTTCCACTTTATACCACTATTTACATATTTACGGGCCTTATTTATTCCCCTGAGCGTCAGAATATCGCATCTACATACACTTCCTAGGAATGTTTCGACTTGGAAAATATTTATGCACTTACATATATTTCCAGTTACATTACACCCATTTCCACTTTCATATTACTATTTACATATCTATGGGCCTTATAATTACACTGAGCGTCTGTATGTCGCATTTCTTGCTAAGTGTGAGCGTCATATCACATTCACACCATATCAGAACTGCATCAAGGTGTGATACTGACTAAAACAAGGGTGAATTCAGAGACCCACATGACACTCAGGCTACTCATAGCGGGTGTCTTTTCTCTGAGTGGTGGGTCTCACACAGGAATTACTACACACATGACACCTATGTTGGGGTCTAGGTCCATTTGGCTGGGGTGGTATAGGAGTGGGGAAATGGAGGGCAGATATTGTCAGGGGAGTTTGGGCGGTAGGGGCAGTGCGTGTGCGTTGTTGGGGCCTCTCGACCACATACCTTGCAAAAATCTCAAGTGTAAGCTCCCTCACAAACCCTTCAAAGGTTTCCTGTAATCCTGTTGTCATGGCGTGCAGGTGGTGGCAATTGAGGGCAGTTATATCTAGCAGGTGAAAGAAGAGCTTTTTGTACCACTTCATCGTGGTCCTGGCACACTCGACAGTGGATATCATGGAGTCTGACTGGTCCACCAGGTGCATGTTGATGTTATAATCAAGCACACACTCAGGTTTCCAGATGCGGCGCCTCCTCTCACTGTGGTAATCCACAGACTCTGTACGGTGCATCAATGGGCGGTGAACTGTGGGCAAGAGGCTGACTTCTCTGTTGTGGTTCCACACTGTAGCTAGGATATTGTTAGCCTGGAAGAAGACCACCTCATTTTTCTCTAGTTTCCGCGCCATCTTGACCTTGTGACGCCAGTTCACCTTGATGGTACCACAGAGTCCCATGCCATGCCGGTGTAGATAATGAGCGAGAAGAGGGCTAGTGTACCAGTTATCCAGGTAAAGGATGTGACCAAGATGAAGGTAGTCTTCAATCACTGTCTTTACCACTGCTCCAGAAAGTCCAATACTCCGATCTTCTGTTATGTCTCCTCTCGCACCGGTGTACAAGACTATGTCTTGCACATAACCAGTCCTACAGTCACACATAACAAAGAGCTTGAACCCAAAACGGTGCCTTTTGCTGGGTATGTACTGCCAAAAGGAAATATTGCTTCTCCACAACATGAGGCTCTCGTCTATGACAAGGTCTCTATAGGGATAAAATGAGGAATGGAATGTTTACAGTAGGTGATCAAAAACCAACCTAATTTGCCTCATCTTATCAGTGTCATTTGCACTGGCAGGATCATCAGCATCGTAAAGGTGGAGGCGGCTTAGAATTTGCTGAAACCGATTACGGCTCATGATTTTGCCAAATATTGTTGTCTGCATGATAGGGTCCCTTGTCCACTATGCCAGAATTCTGTTTTTATGTACAATACCCATCAAAAGTACCAGGGCAAAAAATAAAAACATTTCTGCAAGGGAGACAGGGCAATCATAAATGATGGAATGCCTGCTCTTTGTGCCCAGTCTTTCACTCTCACTGCGCTGGCTGCTAGCAAAACGGTTGGCTTGTTCCATTATCTGCTCCACAAAACTGTCACTGAAAAACAGGTGGAAAATATCCAGCCTGGTGGAGCCATGGTGAAGTTCTGTAGCCGTGCAGCCAGTGCGCCCCTGCTCAGCGAAGGGGTGAATGATGGGAGAAAAATCAATGCCATCTTCCCAATTCCAAGTCACATAACCCTTGCCCCCATAGTCCCCATCATCACCTTCGTTTGGGTGGGGAGGAGATGCTGGTGGGGGAGGTTGGGGAGGAGCAGTGCAGAGGGCTTCCCCACTCACACTCCACTTCCCTCGGCATTTACCCTTCCCCTTTCCCTTACCCTTACGGCCTTGGGGAACATAAGGGGGCTGTGGGGAGGAAGTCTGGGAATATTAGGGAGCAGGTAGTGGCTCCTCCTCACCCTCCCCGCTCCATCACCACACCACGTGATTCATCACGCTCCCTCACTGCCCCACTTGATACTCTCTGCCGCCTCACACCACCACGGGAGAACGATGACCCACTCCTGCCACTCTCACTTTCAATGATGCCCCCTGAACTTTCGATTTCACTCCCTACTCCCTCCACGCCATTTCCGCCCTCCCCAAACAAAACACTAGGCCCATACCTGCTTGTACGACGTGCTGTGCGCTCGGGGCTGCGATGCGTGATAATCTTGCGGTCGTACCACGTGGCAGCACGTCCTACTGCTCTGTCCTCGTCCTCGTCCTCGAATTCGGGCTCCACATCACATAGGGGCCGCCGAGAGGTTGTTGCATGTTGTTTTTGTGCAGGCTGGCCCTCTAGCGGCACAATAGGTCACTTAGTGCCGCTTCCTGGGGGACGGGACCTCCTCATCACTGCTGCTAGTTTCCTCCTCCTCTGGTTGGACATAATCCTTGTCGACCACCTCGTCATTGAGGGACGAATCACTGTCACCTGTGAAGGCATCCAGGGCAGCTTGAATTTTCTTCTCAGAGAGACCTCTGTGCGCTATGTCTGACCTGGGTCAATGCTAACAGGTGAGTGACCGAGCCGAGGGGGAGCTTGGGTTGTGCGGGGTTGCAGAGTGTCCCTGCCTGGTGGCAGGTAGGGGAAGGTCGTATGACCCTACGTACCCAAAATCAAGCATGAAATTTGAAAATTTTGCAAATTATGAACCTTGCAATTGTGTGACATACCAGTGCATCGACGGGACTGGCAGTTACATAATGTTGCAATGTAGTCATACATCGACGGGACGCCTCGGGTTAACACAGTCTGTAAATGAATCATAAGTTGCAGTCACCTATAAAGTCATGTAATTAAGGACAGTTTTTTAAAAAATAGAGCCTTTATGTTTCTTGATCTCCAAAGTAAAGTTAGTTTAACTGACCATAATTAGTATAAGGTATGGTAAACGTTTCTAAGACATATGTTTGATTTATAGGAACGGGTTTCGAGTTTGGAGTGGACTTTGAAGGCTTAGACCCAGGTCTGTCTGACTGGCCCCAGGCACACACTGCCAGGGGAGATCAAGCCAGATGGAGACAGCCTAACAAAAAGGAATAAGTGATACCTAATTTAGAGATTTATGCTGCTACCTCATACATAACTGATTTTGTGCCCCATGTATTTTTCTATGTATCCATGTTAGATTTATTAAGGAAAGAAAACGCATATTGAGTTTCATTTCATATTACCTACTTACCTTATTCATGAATGGACATTATACCCAGACGGTTACTGTGGAACAGAGTTTCTTTATTAAAAAGGGGTTAACCTAGGCCGAGAATTCCTCAAAGTCAGACAAGTAGCATTTGCTGGAACTTAATTTTGAGGAGGGAAATTAGGTAAGGTGTATGGTCTAATGATGGCGCCCCTACATTGGTGGCAGCATGAGGGGATAGTGCTAACTAATTCAGAGTCATTGTGAGAGTTAATCCGATTATATAACAAACATTCAAATCTAATATGAATCTGAAGGGGGAGAAGAGGACCAAGGTGCATCCTTCAAGCCCGTCCCATGAGACAACAGATCAGAACACTGGGTGGAGATTGGTGCAAGCCAAAATAAGATCTGAAGCATGGGCTATAAAGTTTCTGTCCTGCAAGCACGGCTTCAAAGAATGGAAGAAAAACACAATAATGGGATAGAGACAAAACGGACTGATTCGGAAGAAGACAGCAAGCTTATGACGTCAGAACTATCTGGATTATGTAGTCCCTTGGGCAATTCTTTCGAACACCTAGTTGATGGATTACGAGACCCTTTCATGGTTAGAGCAAACAGGAATCAAATTGAACTTGAGTAAATGTGATTTTGGATGTAGAAATATGAAATTTCTTGGTCACATAGTTTCACACATGGGGATTCAGCCAGACTCAAAGAAGGCTGAAGCTGTAGTTAAGATGCCAGTGCCAAAGAGTGTAAAGCACGTTAGAAGATTCATAGGAATGTGCAATTTTTACAGAAAACATATCCCAGATTTTGTACTGTTAGCTACCCCATTGACCAAATTAACCCTCAAGGATTCTAATTTCGTGTGCACTAGGAGTGTGAGATGGCTTTTGTAACTCTGAAATAAGTCAATGCATCTGTTTTGGTAAAGGGGCATCAGACTATGAAATTCGAGTTGCATACTGATGCCAGTGACTCACATCCTGGTGGAGCTTTAATGCAATTCTGACACACACCTTGGTGCAGCAGGTCCATGATGACTGTTTGAGATCAATTGGGTATTATTGACAGAAACTAAATGCAATAGAGAGAAGACACTCAGTTACAGATAAGGAAGCTTTGGCTATAGTCAACTGCATATTTGTCAACTACCATCTGTGTTGTAAGCCATTTACCATTGTATCCGATCATAAACCTCTGACAACCGTTTTAACCCGCCCCGTCCCGTCGACATATGGGTACGTTGCAACGATTTGCATTTGCCAGTCCCGGCGACGTACAAGTACGTCGTGCAATTGCAAGGTCCCTAATTTGCACAATTTTCAATTTTCGCTCGTGATTTTTCGTATGTATACACGGGACACCTTCCTCTATTCCTCTACAAGATGCCAAGCAGGGACAATGCCTTACACCGCATAACCTCCCCCCTCCCCCCCTCACGCCATTGTCTTGGCAAAGGACCTGTTACCAGTGACCTGGATAGTAAAGATATTCAGGGCCAGAGTGATTCCCCAATCGATGACAATGTGGAGGGCAATGTTTACATAGCATTAGAAGAAGAAACAGCCAGAAATAATGATCAGGTAATGTGGCAAAAAAAGGTCAGGTATGGTGATTAGTTAGTGAGTGAAACAATGCTTATAATGCCTTTATTACTGCTTGAAAACCAATATACTCTCATACTACATATACATTCGTACCAAGTAAATAAATAAATACCGTTTATGAGTGGATAAAATAGTTACCCTCCCATAGAACTCGTTTTCTTTGGTGCCAGCATGTTAGAAAACCCAGTCAGGTAAGGAGGAACTCCTACCTGGATTGGGTATTTTAAACCTCAGGTGAGCGATTTCTCTATGAATTTTCGATGTTTCTCACCAAAAACGAAGGTTTTAGCCAAAAAAAATTTTTTTGAAAATACCTCGGGACTGGGGGATGTCGGAGGTGTGGAAAACCTCGGGACGTGACGGGTTAAAGAAAAAAACCAATTGTCCTTGAATGTCAAGGTACATCTCCGAAATGCGGGATTACATTTACACACTAGAGCACAAGAAAGGAGCCAGACACAGTACCTGACGCCTTCAGACGACCTGTACGTGCTATCACAGACCGAGCGGAAGGTGACTTGCAGTCAAGATATAACCTTACATATTTGGGTTTAACAGCCCAGAAGACTTGGGAGGCTCAGAGAGAAGATAGGGTATTGAGTAAATTGATCACCTTCCTTGAAGGAGGAACTCTTCCCAACAGACTCTCGGAAATAAGCATTTTTACCACTTTGATATGATAGAGGATGTACTATACCTGAAGAGAGAGGACATGGACAAAGTGAGGTTATGTCTTGTAGTTCTCAAAGCTCTGGTACCAGTTTCTTCTTCAATTGCCCATAACGAGTCCCATCTAGGTAAGTGTAAGACCACTGCTAAAGCCAAGTAGTTTTTCTACTGGCCATCAGTGCTAAAAGACATACCGAAGTATGTAAGTCATACAAACCTGGTCAGTAGTTTAAGTTTCCATGACTTACATGTGACCAGCGCTCGCCCTCAGCTCGGTCACTCACCTGTTAGCATTGACCCAGGTCAGACATAGCGCACAGAGGTCTCTCTGAGAAGAAAATTCAAGCTGCCCTGGATGCCTTCGCAGGTGACAGTGATTCGTCCCTCAATGACGAGGTGGTCGACAAGGATTATGTCCAACCAGAGGAGGAGGAAACTAGCAGCAGTGATGAGGAGGTCCCGTCCCCCAGGAAGCGGCCCTAAGTGACCTATTGAGCCGCTAGAGAGGGCCAACCTGCACAAAAACAACGTGCAACAACCTCTCGGCGGCCCCAATGTGATGTGGAGCCCTAATTCGAGGACGAGGATGAGGACGGAGCAGTGGGACGTGCTGCCACGTGGTACGGCTGCGAGATTATCACGCATCGCAGCCCCGAGCACACAGCACGTCGTACAAGCAGGTATGGGCCTAGTGTTTTGTTTGGGGAGGGCGGAAATGGCGTGGAGGGAGTGGGGAGTGAAATCGAAAGTTCAGGGGGCATCATTGAAACTGAGAGTGGCGGGAGTGAGTCATTGCTCTCCCGTGGTGGTGTGAGGCAGCGAAGCGTATCAAGTGGGGCAGTGAGGGAGCGTGATGAATCACGTGGTGTGGTAATGGAGCGGGGAGGATGAGGAGGAGCCACTCCCCGCTCCCCAATATTCCCGGACTTCCTCCCCACAGCCCCCTGATGTTCCCCAAAGCCGTAAGGGTAAGGGAAAGGGGAAGGGTAAATGCCGAGGGAAGTGGAGTGCGAGTGGGGAAGCCCTCTGCACTGCTCCTCCCCAACCTCCCCCACCAGCATCTCCTCCCCACCCAGACGAAGGCGATGATGGGGACAATGGGGGCAAGGGTTATGTGACTTGGAATTGGGAAGATGGCATTGATTTTTCTCCCATCATTCACCCATTCGCTGAGCAGGGACGTGCTGGCTGCACGGCTACAGGAATTCACCGTGGCTCCACCAGGCTGGATTTTTTCCACCTGTTTTTCAGTGACAGTTTTGTGGAGCAGATAATGGAACGAGCCAACCGTTTTGCTAGCAGCCAGCGCAGTGAGAGTGAAAGACTGGGCACAAAGAGCAGGCATTCCATCACTTATGATTACCCTGTCTCCCTTGCAGAAATGTTTTTATTTTTTGCCCTGGTACTTTCGATGGGTATTGTACGTAAAAACAGAATTCTGGCATAGTGGACAAGGGACCCTATCATGCAGACAACAATATTTGGCAAAATCATGAGCCGTAATCGGTTTCAGCAAATTCTAAGCCGCCTCCATCTTTATGATGCTGATGATCCTGCCAGTGCAAATGACACTGATAAGATGAGGCAAATTAGGTTGGTTTTTGATCACCTACGGCAAACATTCCATTCCTCATTTTATCCCTATAGAGACCTTGTCATAGACGAGAGTCTCGTGTTGTGGAGAGGCAATATTTCCTTTCGGCAGTACATACCCAGCAAAAGGCACCGTTTTGGGTTCAACCTCTTTGTTATGTGTGACTGTAGGACTGGTTGTGTGCAAGACATAGCCTTGTACACCGTTACGAGAGGAGACATAACAGAAGATCGGAGTATTGGACTGTCTGGAGCAATAGTTGATTGAAGACTACCTTCATCTTGGTCACATCCTTTACCTGGATAACTGGTACACTAGCCCTCTTCTCGCTCGTTATCTACACCGGCATGACACGGGACTCTGTGGTACCATCAAGGTGAACTGGCATCACATGGTCAAGGTAGGGCAGAAACTAGAAAAAAATGAGGTGGTCTTCTTCCAGGCTAACAATATCCTAGCTACAGTGTGGAACCACAACAGAGAAGTCAGCCTCTTGTCCATGGTTCATCGCCCATTGATGCACCGTACAGAGTCCGTGGATTACCGCAGCAAGAGGAGGCGCCGCATCTGGAAACCTGAGTGTGTGCTTGATTATAACATCAACATGCACCTGGTGGACCAGTCAGACTCCATGATATCCACTGTCGAGTGTGCCAGGACCACGATGAAGTGGTACAAGAAGCTCTTCTTGCACCTGCTAGATATAACTGCCCTCAATTGCCACCACCTGCACGCCATGACAACAGGAGTACAGGAAACCTTTGAAGGGTTTGTGAGGGAGCTTACATTTGAGATTTTTGCAAGGTATGCGGTCGAGAGGCCCCAACAACGCATACGCACTGCCCCTACCGCCCAAACTCCCCTGACAATATCTGCCCTTCATTTCCCCACTCCTATACCACCCCAGCCAAATAGACCTAGGCCCCAACATAGGTGTCATGTGTGTAGTAATTCCTGTGTGAGACCCACCACTCAGAGAAAAGACACCCGCTATGAGTAGCCTGAGTGTCATGTGGGTCTCTGAATTCACCCTTGTTTTAGTCAGTATCACACCTTGATGCAGTTCTGATATGGTGTGAATGTGATATGACGCTCATACTCAGGAAGAAATGCGACATACAGACGCTCAGTGTAATCATAAGGCCCGTAGATATGTAAATAGTAATATGAAAGTGGAAATGGGTGTAATGTAAGTGGAAAAATATGTAAGTGCATAAATATATTCTAAATCGAAACATTCCTAGCAAGTGTATGTAGATGCGATATTCTGACGCTCAGTGGAATAAATAAGGCTCGTAAATATGTAAATATTAGTATGAAAAGTGGAAACGGGTGTAATAAAAGTGAAAAATTATGTAAGAGTATAAAAATATTCTAAGTCAAACCATTCCTAGCAAGTTTATATAGATGCGATATTCTGATGCTCAGTGGAATAAATAAGGCCCGTAAATATGGAAATAGTGGTATAAAGTGGAAACGGGTGTAATGTAAGTGGAAAATTATTATGTAAGTGTATAAATATTATCTAAGTCGAAACATTCCTAGCGAGGGTATTTTGATGCGATATTCTGACGCTCAGTGGAATAAATAAGGCCCGTAAATATGTAAATAGTAGTATAAGGTGGAAACGAGTGTAATGTAAGTGAGGAAGTATATTGGGAGTGAAGAAATAAAGTATAAGTTGAAACATGAGTGGTAGCGAGTGTGCTTGCTACGTGAATATGCGCTAGCATTTTGCTAAATACCCTCGTAAGGAATGTAAATAAGTGAAAACATTTACATTGGTTGAGAAAAGGTTCAATGTCAAAAAAAAAAAAAAAATACTATGAAAGTGAAAAAATAATATATTGAGTGAAGACTCATAGCGGGTACACTGAGTAAGCAGATGTGGCAATAGTTATGCTAAACGTCTTCGTAATGAATGAAAACAGCTGAAAACATTTACATACAGTTAAAAATGGTAAAATGTCACTGAAACAGTATTAAGCAAGTAGAAAAAATGATATGTTTACTGAAACAAGAAACTTAGCAACTAGCGTGTGACCAATATAACCAAACTCGCTATGCTCGCGCGATGGAACAATGCTTATTTTTCTAATATATATCATTGAAAACCATTATATTGTTGTTTTCATTGTTTATTAATTCAAAATCAATAAATGTAGATGTGTTCTTTCTCGTTTCTCCCAAAATTACATACCATAGAAAATATGAGAGCGTCACACGTCAGTGACAGAATACGATACCTGGCACGGGGTACCTCACCACTTATGGACCCCGGTAGGCCCTTTCTTGGTAATTTTCCTTTGTTTCTCAACAAAAGCAGAGGTTTTAGCCAAAAAAAAATTTCCAAAGTAGCTCGGGACTGGGGGGTATCGGAGGTCCGAAATCGGTCGGGACGTGACGCGTTAAACAACTCACATAAACGGGTTCTTTTACTGACACTCCTGAAAGTGACGTGGGCTACCCTCGCCACAAGGCTTCTTTGTTCTGGCCACCCTAGGCAAGAGAGTAAGCCTGTCTAGTCTTTTGAGCGAGAGGGATTGGCAAACTTTTAAGTTTTGCCCATGACATATCATCAATCATTTACAAATTCATATGATCTAAATTTGACCTGAAGAGAATACTCTTACCTCTAATATTCAAGTAGAGGCTTTCGAGAAGCCAAGTCATCGGTCTGGGGGACCCCACCACACCCTCTCAAACACAAGAGACTGACATGCTCACATGGTTTTCTTCACCTTACAAACTTTAACTTAGACTAGTAAAATATCATAATCTTCTAGAGGTAGTTACAGAGTATTTATTGCTCTATCTTTTGATCTATAATAATACCTAATATATTTTAAGAAAACAAACAAATCCATTCTCCTTCATTTACCAGCGGTAACGAAAAAATGTCAGGACACTACGATATCATAACACTGCATAATGGCTTGTGACATATAGGCTGTTATTATGTAATACAGAGGTTTGAGGAAAGTCATGCCTAAATTCGAGAGAGCTGGAGGAAACAGCCGTGGCCATTCTAGCTAGGGAATTTCGCACATGGGTACATTATAACGTAATGGAAAACTCACACCACACACCTGATGGAAATCACCATGCGTGCCCACACTCATGACCCAGCCAGTCTTATACAGGGGAGATTGGAGAGACAGGGCAGAAGGGATTGGGATGCGATAGGAAACAGGAGAGGAACGGTGGAAAGGCAGGAGTAGAGGGCATGTCGTTAGCATAAACCGTTCTCACTTTAGTATTGCTCTTGTCAAGATAACTTCCTCTTGAGATTAAAATGCAATAAAACCCCAGACTCATCTTTGTCTTTCTCCTGCCATCCACGACAAGATCAACTTGAAAATACCCCACTCTTACAACCCTACAGTCTAACATTTTTGGAAATGCCTCACCATTTACATCCTTGGTAAAACACACACACACACATACACTTTGCTCCGAGCTAGCCACTCTTGGCTACAACTGGCTATACCTAAATAATATCTTCATATGAGTTAAGCTCTGTATACGATTAAGCTAAATGATGTTCTAAAATAATAGAGCAATTTAAGTAAAAGTTTCGCACAAATAACAGAACACAGACAATTACTGCAGTAATGTGCTGATCAAGTCCCACCTGTTTCGACTATGGTACCACAGACGAGTAAGATGCATAAATGTAAGGAAAAACTTTTTCTCTCTTCTCATTATCAACAGAAGAGGACCACCATGTTAAGCACCATGTTAAGTGAAGCGAATAGGGAAGGAGTTGGGAAGAGGGACAGAGGTAGAAAACAGGATGATTTCTACCAGGAACTGGCTGAAATGGAAACATTCAACAAATTAGTAGAAAGGGTGAACAGATTGGAAAGGACATTTCAGAGTGAAATGGGGGAAACTGAGAAGGAATTGCGCATGCAGAAGGAGGAAAGTGAAAAATTAGTAAAGGAATTAAACAAGAGAGACACAACAATAGATAAGCTGTTAGTTGAGGTGGGTTCACTTAAAAGGGAGATTGCTGAAATGGCAAGTACAGTTGTCAACCATGAGAGTTTTATGGAGGAGTTCAGAAATGATACAGAGACAAGTGGGCAAGCAAGTGGTCTGATAGACCAAAACAATGATACTGTAGAGCAGATATCACAGGTGAATGAAGTGATGCAGAATTATAAAGATGATATAGAAACAACGTACGTTGAAATGTTGAAAGTAAAGAAAGACTTAGAAATAAGAGCCGAAGAAAAAAAGCATTGAAAAGGAAGTGAAAAAAGAAAATATTCCAAAACAACCCAAAATTGGCCAGAGATTCAGCAGATATCAATAAATCTATAGTAATCACTGGTACAGAGGAGAAAGAAAAAAAAATCCGAGAGACAAAAAGGAGATGGCAAAAATAATGAGCATCTTGAAGGAAGTATCTAACGAGATCTGTAATAAAGACATAGAGGAACACAAAAGGCTAGGGAAATATGAGAGAAATAAGTCAAGGCCACTGAAAGTAACCTTCCAGAGTGTAAACACTGTGGAGAAGATACTAAAATATGCAAAAAACTTATGCAAAAGGAGGAATTTTAAAAAGTATGGGCAAAAAGATGCCTAACTCAAGAGGAACTGGGAATACTAAAAGAGAGGAGGGAGAAGGCAAAACCAAAAAATGAGAGATCACACGAAGAGAAGACTACTTTTTTTTTTTTTTACAAAGTAATTGGATTAAGGGTACGAAAGTGGTACATAACCAACAGGGAACAAAAAGGAGGAAGGTAGTAGACTCAAGTGGCAAGTATGTTAACAAGATGTTTAGGTTAATGTCCTGAAATGTAGATGGAATGGTGTCTGAATTATTAGAAATAGAAGACTATATCAAAGAATATGAACCACACATTGTTTGCCTAACTGAAACAAAATTAACCCCAGAGATATCAAACGATACCCTAAACTTAGAGGAATACAATATATGGAGAAGAAACAAAAATTTAAGAAAGGGAGGAGGAATTATAATCTTAAAGAAAAAATCAGTGTCAAAGAAATAAAACTAGATATATCCTCACAAGCAGAACTGACTGCATTGGAAAGTAATACATCTGAATAGAAATTAATTGTGGCAAATTTATACATGCCACCCAAAACAAACACCTGGGAAAGAGGTGAATATGAAGACCTGGCAGAAAGTACAATTCAAAGAATAAGAACATTATTACACAGAATGGAAGAGAACTCTGAAAGAATTATATTACTTGGAGACTTCAAATATAAATTGGAATACTCTAGATGTAAAATGCCATGAAAACAGTTTGGATCAAAAGCTCATAGATCTTGTGCAGGAGTTTTTCCTAACACAGTATGTAAAGGAAAACACCAAAAAAAGAGGACTTGATGATCTATTTACTAGGTAAGAAAGTGAAATTGACAATATAACGTATCACCCCCATTCAGCAAAAGCGACCATGCAGTATTAAATTGTAACTTCAGAATGCATATGACGTCACCAGTAATGAGTTACAAAAAGAGTCTAGGCCTACATTACAAAAAAAGGCAACTATCTTGACATGAAAAAGTACTTCTTAGAAACAGAATGGGAAAAGGAACTTAGAGGACAAGATTTAAATATTATATATATATATATATATATATATATATATATATATATATATATATATATATATATATATATATATATATATATATATAAAATTCTGTGATCTTTATGAAATAAGAGTCCAAAATTACATCCCACACCACAAAGCAATAGAAAAGAAAAGAAAGAAATGGTTTAATGCAGAATGTAAAAAATCAAAAGCAGAAAGAGACTTGCTGTGGAACAGATACAGAAGACACAGTAATGAAAGGGCATATACCTGTAACAACTATAAACAGGCAAGAAATGATTATACAAAGATGAGGGAGGCTCAGAGACAGTTGAGGAGGACATTATAAATAAAAGTATTGATCAACCTGAGCTTTTTTACAGCTGTATCCGAAGCAAAACCAAAGTTAAAGATAAAATACAGTCCATTACAGATGAGGGGATCATCTATATACAAGAGAAAGATATTTGTGAGGAACTAAATAAAACTTCCAATCAGTTTTTACTAAAGAAAGAAATTTTGAAAGAGATGATATGGAGCAGGCATGCCCACACGTATTACCAGATATACAAATATCAGAAAAATAATGCAGGAAGAGTTACGTATAGCATACAATGGAAAAGCAAATGGTCCTGACGAAATTTCTGGTTGGGTGATACATGAATGTGCAGAAGATATAAGCAGACCATTGTATTTAATATTCAAGGAATCCTTAGGTCAAGGCAAACTACTTGATATCTGGAAGAAAGCAAACATTGTTCCCCTATTCAAGAAAGGGAATAGACAAAATCCACTCAACTACCGACAAGTATCACTGATCAGTTTTGTAAGATACTAGAAAAGCTGATATGGAAAGTTTGGGTAAAACATCTAGGAGAGCACAGTATGGTAACAGAGAACCAGTTCGGATTTAGAAAGGGAATATCATGCGTTATTAAATGATTAAGCTACTATGACAGAGTTACAGCAACAAAACAGAAAAGAGAAGGATGGGTGAACAGTATATATTTAGATTTTAAGAAAGCATTTGACAGAGCACCACACCAAAGACTTTTATGAAAACTGTACCATCAAGAAGGTATCCATGGCAATCTGTACTGTTGGATGCAAGATTTTCTCAGAGAAAGGGAAATGAGAACAATATTAAGGGGAAATAACTCATCTTGGAAAGAAATGACCAGTGAAGCACAACAGTGTTCAGTGCTGGCACCAGTTATATGTTTAGTATATATAAATGACATAGACAGTAACTATGGAAATGGAAGCTATTTAAATATGTTTGTGGATGATGCAAAAATTCAAAGAAAAATTACTAATACAGATTCTTGCAAAGAGCTGCAAGAGGAATTAAACAAGCTTCATGAATGGAGCAATAAATGGCAAATGGAATTTAATGTGGTCAAGTGTCATGTAATTAAATTCCGTAAAAGTGAGAGAGCATGATTGGTTTTGGGGGTGTGCAGAGAAGGAATCCAGTGCCAGGAGACGTGACACTCGCACAGGTGAAGAGTGCTGTGAAGCGGCAAAAAAATGGGAAAGCAGCTGGGGTTGATGAGGTGTATGCAGAGATGCTTCAATGTAGTGGAGAGAATGGAATGAAGTGCTTGTTGGAGATATGTAAGATGGCATGGATGAGTGAAACTGTGCCTACAGAGTGGAAATATGCTGTGATTGTACCACTGTACAAAAATAAAGGTGAACGAAGTGAGTGCAAGAATTATCGAGGCATAAGCTTACTGAGTGTGGTGGGGAAGGTATATGGAGGAAATACTATAGAGAAAGTAAGAGAGATATCAGAAGTCCTAGTGAGTGATGAACAGGGTGGCTTTAGGAAATATTTGCAGTGAGACAGTAGAGAAGGCTTGTGAGGACCATAAGGTGTTTATGGCATTCATGGATCTGGAAAAAGCATATGACAAAGTGGACAGAGAAGGATTATGGAAAGTTTTGCGCATGTACGGTGTAGAGGGTAAGCTGCTAGGTGCCGTCAAGAGTTTTTATGATGGTAGTGAAGCATGTGTCAGGGTTAATGGGCATCTAAGTGAATGGTTCACAATCAGTGTGGGCGTGCGACAAGGTTGTGTGATGTCTCCATGGTTGTTCAATGTATATATGGATGGGGTGATGAGAGAAGTGAAAACACGAGTAATGGAGAGAGGGATGGCATTAGTAATGAATGGTGATGGATGGAATATCTCAAATTTGTTGTATGCTGATGATGCAGTACTGCTTGCAAGTACCAAACAAGAACTTGGTAGGCTAGGGCAGAGTTTTGCTGACGTCTGTAAGAGTCGTTCCTTGACAGTAAATGTAGAAAAGAGCAAAGTGATGGTTATTGAGAGAAGGTGACTCCCAGTGCAATGTAACAGTGAATGGAGAGAGACTGGAATTGGTGAGAGAGTTCAAATACCTGGGTACAGTGATAGAAAAGAGAGGAAACTGTGCAAAAGAAGTTGAAAATAGAGTGACACCAGGAAGAAAAGTAGCTGGTGCAATGAAGGCCTTGATAAGAAACAGAGGCTTGAGTGTTGCAGCTGCACGAGGCTTACATGAAGGAGTGTTAGAGCCAACTTTAACATATGGATGTGAGACTATGGTGTGGCATGAAAATGAAAAGTCAAGAGTAAGAGCAGTGGAGATGGGACTGCTGAGGAATGTATGTGTAGTACAGAGGGTGGATAGGATACGAAATAATGTGATTCGTGAAAGATGCGGAGTAAGGAAGTCGGTGGACGCCAGAATTGAAGAGAGTGTACTGAGCTGCTATGGTGATGTGAAGAGAATGGATAAAACTAGAGTGGTGAAGAAGGTATATCTGAGCGAATTCGAAAGAGGGAGGAGGCGAGGTAGGCCAACGAGAAGGTGGAAAGATATGGTGGATGAATGTGTGAGGAAGAGAGGTTTGGAAGTCAGTGAGGCTACGGAACTGACAGGAGATCGATCTGGCTGGATGAATTTTGTGAGAAGTTCATGATCAGGGATTTTTAGCACCCCTTTTTAACGTGCCACCGTCTGGATTGACTCTGTCGGATACGATTATGTGAAGCTACAGAACGTGGTGAATGTTTTTGGCGTATCCGATAGAACCAGGATTTTGGGGGCTTGAATGATGAATGAATGGAAGCGTGGCCCATTGGATTGGGCAATTTTGGGCTGTCTGGACATTGCTACTCCCCACCCTGCCCTTGGGTGGGAGGGGAGGTCCGGATGATGATGAAATGTGAGAGAAGACCATATTAGGATTATAAGTTTGGAAGACCAACCCTACACATATTAGAAAGGGCGAAGGACCTAGGAGTAATTATCAGTAACAGACTATCTCTAAAGGTAGGTAACATGTATACATTGCTTGCTAATATGAGAATAGCATTCACTTACATAAATGAAGACATGGTGAGAAAGATTACATCATTCATCAGACCAACCCTGGAGTATGCATCAGTAGTATCGAATCCTCATCTCAAAAAACACATAGATAAGATTGAAAAAGTACAAAGGGCAGCTACAAGATGGGTACCAAGCTTAATGGATCTAAGGTACGAGGAAAGACTAGAAAAACTTAATCTACCAACACTATAGGAGAAAGGGAAAAGAGGAGACTTGATTATGCTATATAAATGCGTCTCAGGGAAAGAGAAAATAGACATAAATGAACCTATGGAGTAGCATTAGCAAAAGGACATTGCAAAAAACTATATAAAAAGAGAGGTTATAGAGACGTAAGGAAATTCAGTTTCCCAAATAGCGCAATTGATCAGTGGAATGCACTACCGACTGAAGTAGTGTGTATCAAAAACCTTCATAAATTTAAGGATTTGTATGATAAAAATAGTTTAATACACGGGACAGTACAAGCTTGACTCATTCCTGTAAAGATATAATTAGGTAAGAACAATTAGGTAAGGTAAGAACACACACACACACACACACACACACACACACACACACACACACACACACACACACACACAAAACCTCATTATTATGTTACATCCTTCACCAGGCTCCTTCGAACGTTATATTACATGCATTCTTTCAGGAGTACTAAAACCATCATCGTCATTATCATCATCATAAACCGCTTCCACAATTTCATCTCTTCAATTTATTTTCCATGTAATCACCGTCACAAATAAGCTGTTAACCACCTCGCCCCAATGATTTTCCAACCGCTTCCGTCAAATGATTTTTGTAAATTATACAGTAGACTGATTTTTCTTCCTGGAAGAGTTGACTACAGGCTTCAGTAATCTTTGCACTGCTAAAGGGATATTAAAAGCTAAATATAATCGGGCGCTGTTTAGTGCTGTAAATCGGCAGGCAATACCGATTAATATCGGTATCGGTATAGGAAGGGAAAATTACCCAATTATCTGGTTCGTATCCTAATCGGTTGAGAAATCATGAAAAAATATATAAATGCTTGTTTCACCTTATGACCCTAGACTCTAGGACTTATTTCTCTACCATTTTAGATGTGAACTAACGCTGTAATGATTTTTTTCTTTTTTTCAGAGATACGGTCGTATCCCATTTTCTAATGACTGTCGTAAATGATAAAAACTTGAACTAAAGCATACGAAATACTTATATCATAATATTATATCGCTAGTCAGAATGAAGCTCAACACAAATACCTAGAGAACTGTCTTCTGTCATGGAGCTGTGGCATACTTGTATGAACTTGCGAGTGTCACACACACACACACACACAGGCGGTGTTCCATAACCCGCCACGTGCCGGCCACTCCAAGCCCCAAGTGTCACCCCCATGCCTGCCAATTTTTTTTTTTTTTTTTTTTTTTTGGGTGGGGGGCTAAAGTGATAGATTTTTATGTGAATGAAACGAATATGACCATTAAAAAAAACTCATCGGAGGCTTGAAGTGCGTTTTTCGTAGTCCCTCCGGCCGCCCGCAGGTGTGAGCGGGCGGCGAATCCCTAGCGGGGGTGAGAGAAAACCCATTTTCGATGCAAGGTAAACTCAGGTATTCTCGCCAACGTGACTCGGGGGGGGGGGAATGTATAAGAATGGTCTTAACACTTTTCTGTCCACTTCACACTCAAAAAAAAAAAAATCTTATTATTTCATAAAGAAATCGTGTTTTTTGGGGGATAAAAATCACTTACTCATGCAACACCATACGTATCACTGAATTCACTGTCTTAGTTACCAGAAAATATGCATAACTTGACTTCACAATGTACAGCCCTTTCACTTACAGTAAATTATTTACAACATGCATTCAGTATACAGACATTACCAGAGTATTTTTGATCATCTCACTGTGAATATATCGTCTAACACTTACGAGAACATACGTAAAACTTTACTCCACAACGTTCAGTCCTTACACTTACGAGAAAATATTTACATGTCATCATTGTATGCAGTACTTATAACACTTTCTGCGCGTCTGTTTTCGTATTTACAACACTTTTTGAGCGTCTTTTTATCTCTCGTCATTACCACACACATATACCTTGAGTCCTTTCGCTGAGTACGTGGCCTTACAGTGCTGTTTGCACACACGTGACACCTCCGCTGGGGATTCTGTCGTGTTGCACTTGGAGGGACGATTTTGGGGAAGTGTCTAGAGGTGTGGCGGTGGCGAGCAGCACTTCTACCTTCCGCATATTCCCCCACTATCTCCCACACCAGCTCACGAGTATAGCCCTCGAAGGTCTCTTGGATGCCAGTGGTATGTGTGTGGAGATAATGAGCGTTGAGGGCGGTGATGTCGAGGAGATGGAAGAATAATTTTTTATTCCACTTCATCGTGGGCCCGGCACAGTCAATGCTGGAAATCATGGCGTCTGACTGATCCACCTGTCACATATTTACATTGTACGCCGAGATAGGTTCTGGTTTCCAGAAGTGGCGCCGCCCTTCTGCCCTGTAATCTATACTGTCTGTGCGGTGTACAAGGGGCTGATGAACAGACGAGAGGAGGAATACTTCTCGGTTGTGGTGCCATGCTGTTTCGAGGATATTATGTGCTTTGTAAAAAACATCCTCATTTTTCTGAAGCTTCCTCCCCACCCTCACCATGTGCTGATAGGTCTTCTTTACAGTGCCGCACAGACCAGTTTCGTGCAGGTGAAGATACCTGGCGAGAAGGGGGCTTGTGTACCAATTATCGAGGTATAGGACGTGCCCACGATGAAGGTATTCCTTGATCATCGTTTTTACCACAGCCCCTGAGAGTCCCAAATATCTATCTTCTGTGATGTCCGTCTGAACACCTGTGTACAGGACAATGTCCTGCACATACCCAGTCTTACAATTGCACATCACGAAGATATTGAAGCCAAACCTGTGTCTTTTGCTGAGGATATACTGACGAAAAGCAATTTTCCCTCCCCATAGCACTAGACTCTCGTCTATGACGAGGTCTCAGTATGGAGAGAAGGAGGTACAGAATTTCTCTCGAAGGTGATAAAAAAACAGACGTATCCTCCTCATCCTGTCCGTGTTGTTTGCGTTAGCAGGGTCAAGGGAGTCAAAAAAATGAAGGCGGCTCAGGATGTACTGCAAACGATTCCTTCCCATCACCTTACCAAAAATGGTGTCGCCATTACTGGATCCACAGTCCAATACGAGGGAAGCTGATTTTTTTTTTTTTCCATATCCCCATCTAAAGCACAAGTGCTAGGAACACATACATTTCACCCAGGGTCACGTCAGGTTCAAACAATCGGCTGTGTCGTGTCTGTGTTGTTCCCCTGTCAGGACTCCATATTATAAATAGAAATCATAATAGATAGCATGATGGATAGATGGATAGATAGATAGATAGATAGAGCACCAGACAAGGTGTGGGAAAAGGAAATTAGCTTGCAACTCTTTAAGCGAAGGAATGTTGGTCGTGCATCGGAAGCTGTACATACACAGACAGACATACAGTGGTCTAGAAGCTTCCACAACAGTATAGCACACGTGACATGACCCCTGCTAAACGAGAATTTAGAAATCAGAGCTCAGAAAGGGGCGAGCCATACAACCGACAGGTAGTAGGGAGAAGGAGGCTAGCAACAGGGGCGAGAGAGTGGCAGAGAGAGATAGAGCAAGACAGGGAGGTAGCTAGCGGACTCGACTCTATACTTCACTCGTGTGTGAGAAACTTTGTTAATATTTCCAAGAGAAATAAAAAAAGTCCCATACTAATCTTTACCTCTCCTGTCATTGCATGACAAAAGGGAACGAAGATTACCTACTTACAAAACTACTCACGTATAACAGACGCAGGTCCACGAGTCTAATATATATATAACTGATCTACAAAACACACTACAAGAAGCTACGAAGTTTCTACAATAAATGGTGACAGTAACGATCGACTCTATGCCTACGAACCATCATTTCTACAAAAGCAGGCGAAACTGTAACCAAGATCAGCTCCAGTTCTACAGCTGATTCTACGTTATCAACAAACAACAATTCTACGATCAAGTAACCACAAGCGAGTATACAATAAGAAGAACGAGTCTGCGAGTTTACGAGTCTACTAGCCTACGAGTCTACGAGCATACAGTAGCAACGACGAGTTACGAGTGAGGATCAACAAGCTCAACAATTAACGACAAATAACAAGTCTACAAGACAACTCTATAATCTTCATCACACAACTTCAAGTATCAGCAAGAATAAAAAACAAAACAAGTACACGAAAAGCAAGACCAAAGCAACAAGCACTAGAACCTCAACACTCTCTCCTACCACCCTCCTACCTCCATCGCTGACACAGAGGTCAAGATGACAAGGCAAACACCAGAGCCACATTTATAATGCACCTTACTCACCTTTCGTCACTCAGGTTACTCATCGCTACTCAGTTACTCACCACAGCTACCAGTGTGGGAAGCTGACGTCACCATGTGTATCTGCTGAGACGACGTCGCCATGCGTGCTTGCTGAGACGACGCCACGCCAATCAACGTGTGACTGACTCCAGGCACTTCTCACTCACTACTCGTTACTCGTTATTCACACAACTCCTACTCAAACTCATTTATTTCCACAGTATTGAGTGGGAATTTGACGTTCTATGGTGAGGTTCACCTGTGACTACAGCTGTTAACCACTACATTCATCAGGCCATGGAATTTGCTGAGTAATATCGTCCGTCAACACAACCCTAGAATTATCGAGAGATCTTCATTCAATTCTGCATTTATCTTCCGAGATCGACAGCTGCTTTCAACACGCCTCTCTGAGTGGCATTTGTATCAAGTGGGTGTTATTATACTTACTCATTCCTTCTCAGTGCTTGAATTAGGTACAATCAATTCCTTTAGATATTTTTATATATACAATTATACACTCACTATCTATCATTTATTACAACTCATTTACTCATCTATTTAGTTAGGACATAAACAAAAGACATATTTCATAACACCATACCCTAGCAACATGAATTCTTTTCAGCTGAGTCATATGACAGGAATATTTTTGCCTCCACCCATGTTAGTACCAGATGATACACAGTTAGCGCCCACTGCAGATACAGAATAAGGAGAGCACCAGGGCAACACACCCACCCTACAAAATTCAACGCAAACTAAAGATAAAGAAACAAATACCTCAATTCTAGATGACAATGATGATGATTGGCAAACCCCCTCTGATGTAGCGAGTGAGAACTTTGTCTCTGACTTGCATACCTATGAAAATATACTTAACAGAGTTCATCATTCAGGGAAAATCAGTTCCACTATTCCCTCACACAACGATAAACAAGTCCAAGTTAAATTAACAGAGCAACCATTGGAAATGCATAACACAACCAATACCACAGATCAAACATCCCCACATATTTACATTTACCATGAGGATAAAAATGCCCCGAAATTCTCTGGCACAGAAAAAGATCGCATTGACGTCATTTCATTGGTCAATCAGTGTGAACAGATCTTCGTAAAAAGACACATTACAGATGCACAAGAGAAAATTGCTATTTTTTCCTCTTGGATTAATCAGGAAAGATGCCCGGCAGGAGATTTGCTAAAGTCAGATAAGCTCCTCAGAGCTACGACATGTGATGCATTTAAAACTGAATTTTTGAAGAAATTTTCTGGAATTTTGAACTTTTTGCCATGTATAATCCCAGAATGACATAAGATTGCAGATCTTGTAAGGGAGCACACTACAAATCATGTGCTCAGTGAAATAACTGCTGATGTCTCCACAATCAAAAGAACATTATTAGCTACCTTAGAAAACTCAAACTGGATAACAGGAGATGAAAAGATGTCCCCAGACCTCATCGTGGACATCATTGGTTACATAGCTGCCTTGTGTAAATTACATGATAGGACCCTTAAGATCGCCAAGACGATCGCATACACCCCAGGTATGTGCTTACTAGACTTAACGAACGAGGTAGAGATGCAGTGTAGCAAAGCAGGGGTGATCGAAACACAATCACATTCTAGTAGAATGAGAGTGCCTGAGACAGTATCAGCTGTGAAAACAGCTACAAATACCCCAAACAGAGAACAAAATCGATCGCAACCTGAAAGCAGGTAGAGCAAACAATGAAATGCGTCGAGACAACGATCACAAACACCAGGCTACATGCAGTTTCATAAGTTTTCACGCAGTCAAAGCAGATCTCGCTCCACAGACACCACTAAATATGGGAAGTCATCTCACAGATAACAGTCAGGAGATAGGTCCATTCTGTGTCATTATTGTGCAAAACCAGGACACACAAAGAATGAATGCTTTATCAAAACAAAAGAAGATCGACAAAAGACACAAGGATTTTTAATGATTACAATATAAATTTACAATATAAATTTACATTATATGAATCTCAAAAATGAATTCAAGAGAACAAGGAGAATACACTCACTCATTCAAAAGCTAATTAAAACTTATGCCTAGAAAAACGAACAGAAATACTGGTCAGTGAAGGGGAGCTGAAACAAAAGTCTGGACGCCTGTGATGAACATCAAAATGCTGCTATTCGCTGTAAGACCCGCTTCGCCAATTCACCATCTAGGTGGAGATTCAGGAACTTGCTGTACAACGGAGGTGCTGCTCTACGCTGGGCACCAACGGTCCTATCCTCGATGCAACCCAAAGCTGACTAACTTCAAACTCGGAAAGGAGGAATGAGCTGGCCGTATTCACAGGAAGTAGGCGTAGCCCAAGTTCAACGGTCAACAGAGAGAAGGTGAACGATAGAGGATCACAATAAATCACTCAGTGAAAGCACTAATATCATGGATAAGAATGGTCACTTGTAAAACAGTGACAAATGTTCCGAAAACCATCGCGATCGAAATGAGTACGAGGACGGTTGAACTGAGTGATGCCCAGTGGGAATTCCACTAGAGTTCGTGGTTTTCTCATCAGAGTACAATGTCACGAATTTATATAAATACGCTAGTGCGAATTCGTGACAGAACCCTCTATATCTATAGGGGGTCTCATGGTTCGTATCATTAAAGAAGGTACCTCTTATATCTGAGAGGCTTTTTCCTATCTGCCACCCAGGGACACGCCAGGTGTCTATATCTATATCTATCTATCTATCTATCTATGTATCTATCTATAGTACAGTATATATATATATATATATATATATATATATATATATATTAAATAGATATGTCCTTAAGTAGGTGGGCTTAAGGGAAGGAGAATGAGGGTGGGAGAAGAGCAGCTAATATTTCTCCATTCAGCTATAAAACTATCAAACAGAGAGAGAGAGGGAGAGAGAGAGAGAGAGAGAGAGAGAGAGAGAGAGAGAGAGAGAGAGAGTGAGAGATGCATGGCCTGGCGTAGGATGACTGAGGTCTACTTGCTGAAAATTTATTTCATTATTTTGTTGGTGCTCATTTTCTTGTCTTCTTAGTGGTATTTTTTGACATGTATACAATATAGTTTTATACATTTTATACATCTGCAGAATAAGCATGATGTTAGCATGAGAGATTTGTTATTAAAGTATGGCAGTATAGACTGCACTGGTGGTGCAGCTGCCCTACGAGACACTCTCTCTGCTAATATAAGAGAAAGTCATTAACTGGCTGGCCCGATGAGGACTTTTGATGAATGGGTGCAGAGAGAGAGCGGATGTGTGCTGAACTCTCCTCCAGATTCTAGGGCTGCCCCACCGGCAATAGTTTTTTACACCTACCCTTAACCCTCTCAGGGTCACTCACGCAATTCGCGTTTCATGTGGATTGTTCTAAAGATGTTCGATCACTCGAATCGGGTTCCTAAGCAGAAAAAACACTGGTAAAAGAAAAGTTTTCGGCCGATTTGCATAAAATTTTGCTGCTTGCCAGTGTGTGCATCTCTTTTCTGAGGTAAGCATTTGGCAACACTGTGACTGCTCTGATGAGGCAGTGCTTAGCAGAAATATCTCAGTATCTCACGAGCAGCCGGGCAGGAGAGTAGCGCAGCTGTCAGCATCCCTTTAAACCTGCCATTTTCCCCCTCCCACCTGAGGCAGAAGCCATTATTGAAATATTGTGATTGTACAGTGTTTTTGACTATAATGTGAAGTGACTGTGTCTATGGAACATAGATATATTGTCTTTAAATCACTGGGGCCCATTATCAGCCATTAAGCCTACAGGCAGGAGTGTGGTTTGTTGTAACAGGGTTTCCACTGTGCTTCTCCCTGCCCATAAATGATGTGAGTATTTTGCCTTTATATAATGAAGCCAATACTTATATTCGTGAAACATATAGTGCCTGGATTGGTGAAATAATTGACCTGCCATAGCAGGCATTATGCACGCCGTAGAGATATGCAACAGTTGCCAAGGAAACTGGAGGTCACGTACGCCATAAAGTCGGGAATAATAGACGAGGTAGGGATGGAATCATGTGATAGTGTTTTATATTGCGTATGGTTTAGTGTGAAATATACATATAAAATAGTGCAGCGAGTGTTCACAGAGAAATATTTCATGCATTGACTGACTTAGCTACAATATAGCGCAAGTGTAAGAGACAAGAAATATGCCACAGTCACATATACATACGTATGTCGTGCAGCGAATGTTTGTGGAGAAATTTATTGTGTGCATTGCATGTGTTTTAGGCAAATGTATCGCAAGAAGAGAAGAAAATACGCCACAGCCACAGACACACACACACACACGCACACCCACTCACCCACACCCACACCCACACACACACACACTCACCCACACACGCTCACACACTACATAACTCCTCATCTTCAAGCTACTGCCAGCATCTCAACACCTCTGGAGGAAGTGAGTTACCTGCATTTTGTTGATTTGTATATTGACCTATTTCTATAGTTCAGTATTTTTTACACAAATAAGTAATGTTTTTTACATACACAAATATGAGATGGAAGAAAGTTCAGCTTCAGTATCAGAACCTAGCAAAAAAGACTAGTGGTCATGTCGAGTTTCTGACAGCACTATCAAAAACCTTATGATATTTTACGTGTATACTTTGAGTAAAAAAAGAAAATAATAAAACGTAACGAGCGAAAATATGTAGCCGTGGGTGAGGCAGGGAAAGAATGTTTTTTATCTCACGTGCGGGTGAGGAGTATTCTACGTTTGTCGTCTAATTACTGCAAAACTATTGGACATATCGATTTCCCGTAAGAACCATGATAAAGAGCAGTAAATTCTACGTATGATCATTTGCAGAGTATAAGCCTTTGAGAGCATTATCTGTTGGAAAAGTTGGAGGAACAGACTGTTTTGGTAAAGTCGAAAGTGCTCAGAGGAGTAATCTCACTTTGTCGGCCAATTACTCGAAACTATTGGATGCATCGATTTCCTGTAAGAACCATGATTAAGAGCAGTAAATTATACGTATGTATAAAACATAACAATGTAATATCTATAAGAATTCGTTGTTACGGAGGCGGGAATATTACGTATGCTGTGCGCACATCACGAAAGTGACATACGGACTTGAGTTCCCAGTCTTTTTTGGCGATTTACTCGAATACTATGAGGGGTATCGAAACCAATTTTAGGTCGTTAGAAAGCTCGTGAAATTCTGCATAATATTATGCAATAAAAACATTACGTGTGCAAGAAAAGTTCAGTATTAGATCTTGAATTTTTTAAAAAGTGGCTTTCAGTTTTTGGCTATTTTCTCGAAAACTACAAATCGTATCACAACCGGATTTGTCTCTTTAGAAAGCTGATGAAATTCTCTATCAAAACTTCTATAACATTTTCCAGTGTGATGGAAAACATTCGAATGGTGATGTTGGGAAGTGAACATGACATAGCAAAATGTTTATTCACGGCCGCCTAATTTTGTTTTATTCGTGTTTTCCTGTTTTTTTGTGGTGCTTATCAGCTGGAACAAACATCGTCGAATAAGATGACATAGGTTTCATGGCAGTATATTGATGTTTGGGTGGCGAAAATAAGGAGAGAATACGTGTTATTTGCCACACACGGGCAGCCGGGCCGGGCGGCCTTGCAGAAATAATTGTGTGCCGGAAAACTTACTGAAACTTATCGTGCATAAGAGAGTTAATAAAGTTAGGTTAGCTAGACTTCATACTCCTCCCTACCCTTCTTAGATATATAGTAAGTGTCTGTATCTGTTTTCTGAGATTGCCTTTGCTTACTCACCTCTGGAGTGTAACGCCCACTGATCGCTCTGGGGTGTGAGCTATACACAGGTGCATCCTCCCAAGAGTGGTTTGAAAGGGTAATCTCAGACTAGGTGTCTTTCCCGGATACTTTGTCTCTTGCTCGTTTTTCTCCTTCTTCCCACTTCCCCCACGAGGGGGAAATAGTTCATATAGCGGACGCCCCTACTGCCTCCCCCCCACTTCAGAGGGGGAGGTAGTCCTGACCGACCCCCGACTGCTGCACGGACAGATTGCCCCGAGACTGAACGGCCCTAGACACGTATCCCGCTAGACATTAATGTAAATAATGCATCCTTTGTCCTACTTCATGCGGTTGGTTCCACTCCCCTGTCCAGCCTCAATCCCTTTATCATCAAGAAGGTGATTGATGGGTGTGCTGGTGAGGTGGAACAGGTGGAAAAACTTGCTAGTGGGGACCTTCTAGTAAACACCGTAAACTCGTGCCAGGTAAAGGATTTGATGAAGTTGAGCAAATTCCACTGTTATGATATGCTGAGGATCCTTCATTCCATGAATTCCTGTAAAGGTGTTATCACCTGCAACGACCTCATAGTAATGGAAGAGGACAACATCATCCGTGAACTTGCTCAGCAAGATGTAATTGATGCCCATTTTATAGCTCGTTTTCAGAAAGGCAAAAGGACGAAGACAGCCACACTAATCTTGACATTTGGGAAAGTATCTCTTCCTACTAATGTGAATGTAGGATTCGAAATTATCAATGTAAGACCATACATCCCCTATCCCCTTCATTGCGCAAAATGTCAGCTCTATGGACACCACGAAAAGACTTGTCGGGCTTCCAGCTTCGTGTGTGGCAAGTGCGCAGCTGTAGGTCACTCTGCCAACAACTGTACATCCAAGACTGAGTGCTGCTTTCACTGCAATGATCCTCACTCCACTTCCTTGAGGGTTTGTCACAAGTGGAAGGAGGAGAAGGAAGTCTGCACAGTGAAAGCGACATAGGGCATTTCCTTCTACGATGCTAGGAAGAAGGTGAAGGAGTTGCATGCAACTCCTAAGCCTAATATCTCCTATGCATCGGCGGTTGTGTCCCGTCGTGTGATGTGCACTGTGGAGACACAGACTGACCTTACCTTTGCTCCTCATGCCACTCACCCTACCTCTTAGTCTAGATCCCCTGTACGTTCCAGCTCTCTTACAGACATCCCTGTTGCTACTTCCTACTCTCAGGCTGCCGCTGTTCCTTCACAGTCAATGCGACCAAAATCGAAGTCCAACAAGTCTGATAAGATTAATCTGAACACCCCCACCAAACAGTCATGTCCTCATGTTCTTCCTGCTCCTGGTCCAGCGAGGGAGAGAAAGAATAGCTCTTCCTCGGTGGAGTCTGGGAGCCTTGTTATTGACGAAAATATAGAGGTTTCCGTCAGCAACCACCGGGAAAGGTCCCCTGGTAGCCACTCGCCTGTTGTCGGGCGGCATAAAAAAAATAAGCATACTGGCCACCCTCGTAAATCTTATACTGTCGCTTTCACTGTATTACAGTGGAACTGTAGAGGTGTTGGGAATAAGTTACAACAGCAATCTTGCTTTCCCTATACAGGCCAGACGTTGTTTGTTTACAAGAGACGCGCCTGGAGGATCATCCTGATCCTCCACAGTTCCGACACTACCATTCCTATAGAAGATATGAAGGTCACGGAGTTGCCATATACACACACAAATCACACTCACAAACGAAAGTTATTCTAAATTCTACTTTGGAAGCTGTCGCGTGCAGGGTAAAATTTAATAACACATATCTGTCTATTTGTTCTCTGTACTGTCCTCCACATAGCCTTATTGATAGTGATGCTTTAAATTCACTGTTTGAACATCTGCCTGGAAATAAGTTATTGTTGGGTGACTTTAACGCCCATCACTATCAGTGGGCTAGCTTGAGGATCGATGGTTGTGGGGAGCAAGGAGCCAACCTAATACTAGAGTCCAACCTCTGTCTTCTGAATGAAGGTAAAGCGACTTGTGTAGATGATCATACTGGTAACTTTTCGGCCATTGACTTACTGTATTTCTGGCCTCCCCTGGTATACATCAAGATTTCTCGTGGGACCCATATGACGACTCCCTGGGAAGTGATCCTTTACCCATCTGTCTTTCTTATACACGCGACATCGTTTCGGACCCTCCACATCCAAAATTTAACTATAAGAAAGCAGATTGGGGATCCTTCTCAAGGATCGCCAGTTTAGATATATCTGGGGAGACTATAGATGTTAAGGTCGAAAATTTAACCAAATCCATATTACACGCAGCTGAGGCTGCTATTCCCAAGACTTCTACAGTTCATGCAAGGCATAGAGCACATTGGTGGACGCCGGATTGCCGACAAGCAGTAAGGAAATGCAATAGGAGATACAGGATTTTTGATAGTCAGCCCACTGAGGAAAATTTTATTGCATACAAACAGGCACAGGCTGAGGCAAGGAGAATAATAAGAAGGGCCATACGTAACTCCTGGCGGTCCTTTGTGCCCAAGGTGACTCGTACTACGCCATTAAGTAAAGTCTGGTCCACTATAAGAATATAAAATAATGAAAGCCCATACTTCCCTGTTACCACCCTGCAGATGAACAACACCATCTATGACGAGCCCATGGACATTGCTAACATCCTCGCCAGGAGTTTTTCTCATGTAAGTAGCTCAGCCAATTATGATCCACGTTTTCAACATCATAAATGCACAGCTGAGCTACAGATCATAGACTTTGCCACAGAAGACTTAGACTTTCCACACAACCAAGAGTTTACGCTAGATGAACTGCTCCTTGCCCATAAATCCTGTAAAGACACCAGCCCTGGACCAAACACCATCACGTATGGTATGATCCAGCATCTTAATCAGGACAGCCTGATTAAGATGTTTTGTACAATGAGATTTGGGCGTCTCGAACGTTCCCAAACTCATGGCACTTTGCGCAGGTCATACCGATATCCAAAGAGGCTGGTCGTCTTATGAATCCCACTTCATTTCGTCCTATTCTGTTGACTTCTTGTCTGTGTAAGGTCATGGAACGAATGGTAAACAATAGACTTCTTTTTGTTTTAGAGTCGAAGAATTTGTTAAATGATCAACAATATGGCTTCCTTAAATACAGAAGTTCACTAGATCATTGAATGAATTTGGAGCATTGTATTTCAGAGGCATTTACCAATAAAGAATTCATGATAGGGATGTTCTTGGACATCCATAAGGCCTATGACGTGTCATGGCGACACGGTATACTAATGAAGCTCTATGCTTATGGTTTGAGATGAAATTTGCTTATTTTTATTTCAAATTTCTTAATGGACAGGACTTTCTCTGTCAAATTGCCCCATAACATACCATTGGATACATTTATCCAGGAAAACGGGGTGCCGCAGGGAAGTGTACTTAGTTCCACTTTATTTAGCATTGTGGTCAATTATATTCTGTCATTAGCTCCCATCCTGAGAAATCTTAAATACTCACTCTATACTGACGATTGTGCAATATGGCATTCTTCCCGTAATGCGCTATTTTCGGCTGGGCGGATTCAAGCAGCCCTTCACTCCGTCCACCAATGGGCCTTGCAGTGGGAATTTAAGTTTTCCATCCCTAAGTGTGCCGCTGTAGTTTTTACGACTTGTAACGTACCTAATTTGTGCTTAACTTTGGATAATCCGGCGGTACCTTTTCAAAATTCTGTAAAGTTTTTGAGAATACATTTTGGTCGTCATTTGAACTTCAAAATTCATGTTAATAATTTGCTTGCTTGTTGTGATAAACCAGTAAATGTCCTCAAGTACCTAGTGGGTACCACATGGGGTGCAGATAGAAAATCTTTATTAATGGTGTATAAGTCCCTTATTCGATCGAAGCTAGCTATGGCGCACAGGTGTATGGCTCGGCATCTGATGCCACGCTGAAAGGATTGGATGTGTTGCAGAATATATGTTTGCGAATGTGTCATGGAGCCATTCGTTGTACCCGAGTAGCTCGTATGGAAGTGGAGGGGAATGTGCCTCCCCTCTGTATTCGCCGTGACCACCTGGCCTTGTCCTATGGACTATGAACATTTAGGAAAAGTAATATCGGCAATGTGGCCTGTACCCCCCTGCATCAATACCACCACCTTATGTGGGGGGTGCATCGGCAACTTGCCGTTTGCCTCCACTTACTGGCTCAGGAGCTTGGTGTGGACCTCAGTGACTGTAACAAGTTGATGATTAAAAATATAGTCCTTTGGGAGCCACCTGGCTTTACTGTTGATGTAACCTGGCTTCCATATATATATATATATATATATATATATATATATATATATAATGTGTGTGTGTGTGTGTGTGTTTGTATATATATATATATATATATATATATATATATATATATACCATATATATACGGCCTTAATGACCAGGGGTTTTGGCCTCAATGGTTGATAGGCCAAAAAAAAAAAAAAAAATGGCTGGCCCCTGAGAGGGTCGGGCAATAATGATACTGGGGAGGAGTTGAATACAGCTGTGCATATCACCTCAGAAGAAGGCCAACAAATAGCTACAGGAATCCGATACTTAGGTGTAAGTATAAAGAGTCAGATAAGTGAAGTAGCATATTTCCCCCAGTTCATACTTATGGTAATCCGATGCCACAAAGTTGCACACAACCACAATCTGTAGACCTCCTGTTATCTCGCACTGCCGTCATGTTAGTGTTTATACTTGTTCAAATACAAAGCACGCCGCACTCTATATCTATCTATCTATAGCCCGACGCCCTAATCCCGCAAAGGGTGGCCGCAGACAAAACGCCTCCAAGTCACTCTGTCACCCACCATTTGACTACCCTCCCCCCAACTCACCCCCCCCCTCCCTCATATACCTTTCAACTCCATCCCTCCACCTCATCCTCGGTCTACCCCTCCCTCTCCCTCCCTCCACCTCACCTACATACACCCTCTTAGTCAGTCTTTCATTCTCCATTCTCTCCACATGTCCAAACCACCTCAGTGTATTTCTCCTAATCTTCTCAACCACATCCACATCTACCCCACAACGTTCCTTCACTTCTTCATTCGTCAACCTGTCCCTCCACGTCACTCCACATGCTCCTCTCAAGTACCTCATTTCCACTGCCCTCACTCTTGACTTGTTCCCCTCTTGCAAGGTCCACGCCTCGCTTCCATACGTCAGGGTAGGGATCACAATACCATCATGCAGTGACTTCTTAACTTCCATACTCACCTCCCTATTTCTCATCACTGCTTTCAGTGTACCAACAACCTTCCTTCCCTGCTGTACCCTCTCACGTACTTCATCCCCCAAAGTTCCATCCATACTCATCACACTACCCAAGTACTTGAATGCACTCACATTCTCTATATCCTCACCATCCAACCTCACTGCACACTTTGTGACTTCATTCCTCTCAAACACCATACCTTTACTTTTGTTTACATTAACTTTGAGCTTCCTCCTCCTACACACTGTCCCAAATTCATTCACCAAACCTTGCAACACCCATTCATCTTCGCTCAACAATACTATATCATCAGCAAACAGCAACACCGGAATCTTCCAAATCTCACCCTCATTCATTAGAGCCACCCCCACATCCACTGCCCTACCTTGCACCTCCTTTACAACCCCATCCATATATATATTAAACAGCCATGGAGACATCACACACCCCTGTTTCAGTCCCATATTGAGATCAAAGAACTCACTCAGCTCACTATCCACTCGCACCGTAGACACACTCAAATACCGATATAGAGATTAACCCCTAAAGTACTATGACAGACAAACGTACAAATTCTGTCTAGAACTGCAGAGCACTAAGCCAGCCCCTTTTATGATGTAAATGGTTCCTACCCAATCAGAAGGGAATGAGGTGTTGGTAAGGAAGTTCCCACACCCTCATCAGGTTATGGAGGGCCCCCCCCCTCCCCGGCCACTTTTCCACCTCAATGTGTCTGAGTGCATACAATCTGCTCTGTCCACCCAAACTACTCACCAGTACCGTATCTACATAATAGGCTGTGGGGGGTGTCATATGCCTGCTCACCCCCCTCCCCGAGCTTCCCCACCTCCACCTCCGTCCACTCCCATTTTATATCCAGTGATACATCAATTTCCCTACTATGAACCGTTTGTTTCCTCCTTCCAAAATACCTCCCACACCACCACCTGTGCATTGGGGGTGTGCCTCATCCCTCCCTCACCCTCACCGGAGACCCGCCACCAGAGACCCGCCACCAGAGACCCCCAACCACACCTCCACCTTCATCCCTCCCTATCCTTTGTCCCTAATACTGTATGATGTGGTAGTTTCCCTGCCATGATTGGCCTGTGACTACTCACCGTTTTTATCTTTTATTTACTTTCATGCTGACCCCTGTCCTAGTATCATCACTAGAAAAATTTTTACATTGATTTCATTAATTTTGGTAAGGTTCTGTAGAGAAAATCACTTTTTTTGCCGATTTTTCTGAGTTTAGTAAAAAATATATATATATATTTTTAACTCATGGTGACCCTTATGCCTAGTTTCATTAATAGAAACATATTTTATGTTGATTTCATTGATTTTGGTAAGATTCTCTATTAGGTTTTTGCCGAATTTTTCCAGTTTGGATTTTTTTTTTCTTACTCATGCTCACCTCAATGCCTACCTTCATCAACAAAAACATAATTTACATTGATTTCATTGATTTTGGTAAGGTTCTATAGGGGAATATTAGATTTCTGCCATTTTTTTCGTTTTCTTTCTTACAGCAAGGCAAGACTTTTATAATCTTTGATGGACGGTTTTGCGGTAACCATTAGGCCTAGGGAACTGAGATTGGCACTTTCAGGTGTGTAAATTCATGGTCTTCAAGTCTAAGAAAAAATTCAACCTTGGTAAAAGCTGAAAAATCGACCCCGAACTGCAGTTGGGGTGGAACATAGCTTCAGAAACATGCTGTCTTTAGGGGTAAAAGTAATGTCTTCTATTGGCTAGCGTGGTTTTCACTCAACTGATTTACAGGCACATTGGGCAGAGATGCATCGAGCCTCTAGGAAAACAAACTATGCTGAACGTTTCACTTTCGTGTGGTTGTGGGTGCGAGGCATGTCTGTCCGAGCAATAGCCCAGCAGACGGGCACCAACATCACCACAGTGCGCAGATGGCTCAGGCGATGGCGGACGGAGGGACACGTGGACACCAGGCCTGGCTCTGGCAGACCCATCAGTTATTATTTATGTAGCGGACATAATATCGGTGATGAACACTACAACAACTTGCGTCGTCTTGGGTTTCATCCAAGGAACTTTCATCGATTTCCACTGAAACTTACATATCTTGAGACTGTCGTGAATGAGGGAGGCGGACCACACAGTCAGTACCCTTTTCCATATTTTTTTTGGGCAAATTAGACAGTCTGTTTATCCAAACTTGCATGGAGCAACAACTAAAAAATAAATGGATTTGTTAACCAACAGTTGCTTATCGTAGATTGAGTGAATGCCTGTTGGGTGCTTATGTTATCTGCTCAGTTTGCTCCCCCCTCGTCCCTGTGCACGCAGCAGCACAAGCATTATTGAGGACCTGGGTGTACACCGGTCAAACCTGGTTGCGTTCTAGCATGGGTTTGAGACTTAGGAAACAAATTGTATGCCTTCATGGGCCATGTGCAGTTTATAGACAAAAATCTAAGCCTTTTTTTAATTATACATGCATACGCTGAGTGGTCACTACTGAACTGATAATCTGATATCACAGAATAGATTTCCTGACCATCTACGCAAGATATTAGAGGCGTTTTTCCACGTCCGTCAAATGTACCCCACCTTCCTGTATGGCTTCTGTTTTACTTGATGGGCATGGAACCAGCGACATGTGTTTGAGTGGCATGATTAGTATGTCTATCATCATTTTATTAATATGATACATGTGAGGCAAGCAGGTACAATAATAATTGTCCAGGATAACGCCAAAATTATCGCTTGAAGAATGTTAGAGGAAGGTGCAAAGAAACTCTTTGCTCTGCCTCACGACGGAAAAAATGCGAAAAAATGTAGATTAACAGGTAAAACGAAAAGCTAAATATGCTTATGTATATATTTCCTCAAGACCTGAGTGAGAATCAGCAATTGTCAAATAAATAAATTAATTACAGGTCTATAATTATAAAATCTTAAAAAGAAAGAACATTATTTCTTGTCTGTAATATGTCGACACATGGATACTGCACTACTAGTGAGTTATTCCTCACATCTAGGATGTATGTATGTGCCACAACTGTACTTCATCAGCATTAAATGTGAATTGCAATATTCATTTTTAACTTTCCATGTATTATATTTTGTTAGGTGTAAGTGCAGATCATCTTAATGCTACTGTATGCAAAATATATGGTAATTATAGATGATAAAACATTATTTTTTTTTTAGTACTGGCTTAGCTTCATGTTTCTTTAGCGTTCTTGAGAACAGTGAAATGTATTATATAGCTTGAGATGTATAATGAAATGCAGATGTATTACTGAGCTACTGTATGAGTCACCTTATCTCATTTTGTGGCAGGGAGGCGAGAATATTTACCACAATCCACCCAAGCAAAGATGAATTCTACTGTTAATGATTTACTGGAGTTCCTGTTAGATCATTGTCTACTAATGGTCCAACCGCACTGCCTCCTGCGATTATGGACAGTGTACCACCGAAATTGAGTAAGGACCGTCTTGGTAAATCAGAGACTGCGACATTTAAAGAAACTGAAATCCATGACATTATACACGTACAGTGTAACCCTCACAGAAGATTACAAACTTGATACCGTAATGACTAATTTAGGAAACATTATTTGGGATGTTATTGGTCAAAGTGAGTTTGACAGAATACAGGAAAAACTGATTCAGCTTCAATGCAGCAACCACCTATTTTGTTATGGAAGAAGGCAGAATGAAGGAGTTTTGGGAGTAGGATTTATAATTAACAGAATTCTTGCAGAGAACATTAATTCAGCAGTGTGTCAGACAAAATAGGATGGATTGTATTAGGCTATGAAAAAGATTGAACCATATATTATTACAGGTATAAGGATTGGCTCTGAGGAGCAGATGAAGAAAGAGACAACATCACCCAAATTATGGCAGAAGAAAAGACCAGATATAATGACCTCATGGGAGACTTCAGTGAAAAAGTTGGAAAAAAAAAAATGGAAACATGTAGGGGAAAATCCGGAGTAGGAGAGAGGAATGTCAGGGTGAAATTGTGGGATATAGTTTTGAAATGTGAAGCATGAGAATAATGAACACATTCTTTCACCAAAGAACATGGAGAAAATGAACCTAAAGCAATCCAGATAGAATGAAACTGACTTCATTATAGCAAATCAGAACAATGTGTTCACTAATGCCACAGATATCAGCAAAGTAAATATTGGAAGAGACCATAAATTGGTGAGCTGCACGGCTAGATTCAGTTTCAGAAGTAAAAGAGAAATCAATTAATAATAAAAAGTTACACCCAAAGCAAAGCTGCCTGTCAGTTGAAAATATAGACCATATTTCTGGCTCTAAGTTATTCTGGGTGTGACATTGATGGGATGAATAATAGACTAACAAACGTATTCAGGGAATCAGCAGAGGTAATAGGGAAAAGCTTTACTGCCAACGCCAACAAGTATTGAAAAATGACCCTTGATCTCATGAACAGAAGAAGGAATATAAATGTAAAAACAAAGAAAGATAAAAACGAAAGAGCAGAATTAAATAAGCTTATCAACATGAAACAGGGAGAAGAAACACCGAGTAAAAACATGGACCTCATCAAAGAAACCATCAAAAAAGGAAAAGGTCTGACACAGGTCCAAAGCTAAATGGCACTAGGAAAGCAACAAATTATATCACCAAAGATAAAAATGGTGTAATCATTAAATGCAGAGTTAAGGTGATGAAGAGAATTGAGGAATTTTCCAAAGAACTGTAGGCATCATAGACAGTAGTGTCAGTGGCTAATTTTTCATCTGACACAATTGAAATACCTGAGGTATCACCATACGAAGTAGCTATTTCTCTTAAAAATATGAAAAGACGGAAGGCCTTAGGAGAAGATGAAATAGCAGCAGATTTGCTGAAGGATGCAGGAGCAGAAGTTCAAAACAGCCTCACCCACTTATTTATTCAGTGCATTAAGAAAAAGAAAATCCCAAAACATGGTGTAATTCAATTATTATTTTGCTTTACAAGAAAGGAAACTCAAAAGATTTGAGTAGGCATCTACCTATTATATTATTAACAGTTACTTACAAAGTCTACACTATAGTCCTCACGAACAGAATTGCAAGAAAAAAAAAAATACTTGCGCAAGCAGGATTCCGAAGCAGTTATTCGACTACTAATCATCTACACACAGTAAAACAGCTAACTGTGTTAAGGTTTCGTCGATTACGAAAAGGCTTTCGACTCAGTGAAGCATTTTTTCAACAAACTCAACCTTAAGTACAGAAAATCACAATATTCCTGTAGTTGATTTTGATTCCCCCCAAATACCTCCTTTCATGATTCATACCAGATACTTACAAGCTGTATTACAGAATCTCTCAGCAGACAAAGCTACTGGTCCAGATGAAATTCCTTCAATAGTACTTAAAAACTGCTCCTCGGTGTTGGATCCTGTAATGGCAAAATTTTTCCGTTTATGCATCCGTACCTCAAGTTTTCCAGCCTCTTGGAAAGAAGCAAATATCCATCCTGTTCCTAAAAAGGGGACAACTTCTGATCCATCAAACTATAGACCAATTGCAATAACTTCCATTCTCGGTAAAGTTTTTGAGGCACTAATTAACAAAAACATAATCAAGCATCTAGAAATCAATAAATTAATCAATGATTGGCAGTATGGATTTAGACAGGAACGTTCAGCTGTAGACATTCTTTGCCTTCTTATCCATCAGATTAACAAAACAATAGACTAACACTGTGAAACACACACAATAGCACTTGATATACAAAAACATTTGACAGAGTATGGCACCGGGCCTTATTGTCTAAGATGTCACACTATGGCCTTGCATCACTGGTTCCTCTAATTTCTTCTTACCTTCATAACAGAAAAATATGGGTCATGGTAGATGGAATTTATTCTCAGTTTCATTCCATAAATGCTGGCGTACCTCAGGGATCAGTTATGGCTCCAACCCTCTTTCTCATTTATATAAATGACCTTCTATCTGTCACTCACAACCCAGTACACTCTTACGCTGATGACTCAACCCTTCATAGTTCTTTCACATTTAGTACCTCCTTTACACAATTTGATATTATAAATTCCCAAATAAACACAGCAATTTCTCTAAACCAGGAACTTTCTAAAATTAATCAATGGAGACAAACAAATCTGGTCTCATTTAATGCCCAGAAAACTAAGTACATTAATTTCTCCAACAGAAAGAATCTATCAGACTCTCACATATTTTTAAATGATGTCAATATTCCCATATCCACTACAATTGATATCCTAGGTATGACTCTAAACCCCAACCTAAGCTGGATAGCTTATGTTAAATCCCATTCTAAAAATGCTTCCAAAAAATTGGAACTTATGTATAGAGTTCGTGAGTTCTTCACTGACGAGCAGATGGCCACAGTATACAAAAGTCATGTGCGTTGTCAGATTGAATACTGTTCACCACTGTGGAGTGGACGTGGAGCGGTTGCATTGAGGCGGTTGGACAAAATTCAAAATAAAGCCATTAGATTAATCAATAATACTGCCGTTACGCAGGCCCTTCCTTCATTATCAGTACGTAGAGATGTTGCTTCTTTAGCATTATTTTATCGATACTTTTACCGTAAGTGCCCTGACGAACTGGCTTCAATTGTGCCTCCCCTTCACATTTAATCCCGAAATACTCGGGCAGCTGGGAGTGCCCATGAACGCACTCTCTCTCCCCTGCAATGCAGAACCTCTGCTTATCGAAATTCATTTATCCCCAGAACTATTACTCTCTGGAATTCACTTCCTGGGAGTTGTTTCCTACAAGCATTTAATCCACTTCAATTTAAATCCAATTATTATAAATATTTTATGAATGGAGGATGTCTTTAGGCACATGGACTTTTTTATTTCCATTGTTTTTCCTTCCTCCATTCATCATCCAGAAAAAAAAAAAGCAATTATAAATTCAATGTGAAAACGATGAGTAAACGAGATCATTGTAAAACTGCTCGAAAACATGTATAAAGAGGGAACTGCTATGGTTAAGTTAAAGACTCAGAAAAAAATATGACTCAGAAAGGCGTGCATCAGGGAGATACAGTTTCACCACAATTATTATCTGTATGCCATGAATGCAATATCAGCAACTAGATGATGAAAACAGGAGTAAACATCTATCCATCCATCTATCTATCTATCTATATATATATATATATATATATATATATATATATATATATATATATATATATATATATATATATATATATATATATTCGTTGCTTTCCCCAAAGAAAAGGAGGTAGCAGAGACAGGACAACACACTCCCAATGTATTCATCCACACACGCACATTTATACGTATCTTTGCTAGACGAGAGGAAGGGTCAGATCATCACTGCACCACACTGCAGGAGGGTCAACTGCGCAGTGCAATTAGCGACATCCACAGCAGGGCCCGACATAGATGAAAAAACTTAAACGATTTAAGTTTTGCAGATGACCTTGTCCTAAACTTAGAAACAGCATAGAGATTTCAAGAAATGTTAAATGACGTAGAGACTGGCTCAGTGTAGGACTAAAGACGAACCAAATAATAGTAATGTTTAACCCAAATACACCAAAGAGCGTCATGAAATTAATCAAATAAATTCTTGAAGTACTTGAGGAATACAGTTACTTGGGGCAAATACTAAAACTACCTAAAGGCCATGATATAGAAATAATAAAAAGCATTACAGTTGGATGGAAAGCTTTTGGTAAATATAAAGACATCCTGAAAAGTACCGCGCTTAATGTATGAAACGAAATGTATGTAACGAATGAATAAACCCAGCTATAACGTAAACTTGTGAAACCTGGAAACCGACTAACTCAATAGAAAACCAACTAATCAGTCTTCAAAGGAAAATGGAAAGATTAGTGTTCTGAATATTTTTGAGAGACAGGAGATCAGCATGGGTGTGAAATCAGACTAAAGTCAAAGACATTTAAGAGGTTGTGAAGAACAGTAACGGAGATCGGTAGGTCATGTTGTAAGAAGGATAATCGATGAAGCATGAGGCTGACTAACTGGGCTCCAAGTGATTGCAGGAGCAGCAGAAAAATGCCAGACATGAGCTAAAGAATGGGATAGAGAAGTTTGCTGGCAAGACGTGGCAAAGATTGGCTCAGTCAAGGAATTCGTTGAGAAAGTTGGGACAAGCCTTTTTCCAGATGTGTGCCTGCGATGACTGATAATGATAATAATGAATTTACTTACACACACACACACACACACACACACATACACACACACACACACACACACACACACACACATATATATATATATATATATATATATATATATATATATATATAACTTAATGTATGTACTTAGATTTTGAAACGCATACAAAAATCTATCTATAGTAGTTATAAATACACATGGATATGTTTAATGGCATGCTATCCATGTTTGTAATTATATTTTCTATGCACTGGTATGTGTTACTGTCTGTAAAGAATGGCCATACTATTGGCCATGTTGATAATTCGCTTTGCTAATTATGAGAGAGAGAGAGAGAGAGAGAGAGAGAGAGAGAGAGAGAGAGAGAGAACGAGAGAATAATGAAAGTAAACCAGCAGACATTCGCCATTGTGGCTACTGTACGGTATATACTGTAATCATTTGTTGTCCATTGATTTATGTTTAAAACTTTATATATATATATATATATATATATATATATATATATATATATATATATATATATATATATATAATTTCCTCATTTATTATTTTTCGTAAACATAACGGAACTTTCATGTGACGACTGGAAGGCAAAATTTTCACTAACTAAAAAGGCGAAGGTTGAGGGGAAACTTAACTGAGCTGTTTAAATGGATGAAGAGAGTAAGGGAGATAATAGCACGGTACATAGAGTCCGCCTACGCGATATAACTCGAACTGACTAGAGAAATTCCATTTTAGGAAGGTGGTAGGTAGAAAATGGTTTGGAAACAGTTGTGGATGGATGAATAAGCTACCTAGTTGATGCAGTTGATGCCCCTTCTATTGAAAGTTTTAAGCATAGGCTTGAAGAGCATATGACAATTAAGGGTTGGATGTAAAAGAGATCTGCAAATTACAGGCTGTCAGAAAAAAATATATAATAAACTAAATTCAGTTTGGAATTATTCTATTATTAACACCAAAGTTATACTGGGTAATTGGAGTACTTTAAATGAGTGGGTATTACCTCCCCTAACTAAGGTATTCTTTTTCCCCGTATAATAGCTAGTTCCCCTCAATTTGACGAAATCTCTGAAGACAGTTAACCGTACTCATTTTTTTTTTTAATTGAGAAGAGGATGCAGTTTTCAGGTTGGAGATGATTGGCTGAATGCAACACATCTGAATAACATTTACTAACCCAAATTTTCCCCTCTGATATATGTTGTCAATTAATTATGAAGTAAAGTTACTTTCAGCCAATCATCACCAATCTGTCAAGTGCATCTTCGCCTTAAAAAAAAAAAAAAAAAAAAAAAAATGGGTATAGGTAGTGTCGAAACGAAAGATGACAACGGGCTAGCAGTCTTGGTTAGGTTTGCTAGGGTCTGTCCAAGCACCTGGGTGCAATTATTTATGACGTGCAGCTTGAACGAGCTTAAGAGACTAACTGATCAATGGCGTCTCTCCTCTTCCTCATAGGATTCAGAGATGCCAAACATTATTTAATTACAGTTACTTAAATACAATGAATTACCTCATGAAACTTAGAAGGAATGTCTAACTTAACAAATCATTTTTATTATCAAATAATAATAAAATCAAATGTTAATTTTTGGGACATTCATATAATACTGTCCCTCAATTTTCACGTCACCACAACACGCAGGCGCAGTCTGGTACAGTGCAGTTTTCCTAAGTATTTATACCCGTGTTTCAGTATAGTTGTCCATAAAAGTTAAATGCAGTAGCAATTAATTTTTAATAATAAGGATTATTAACCAGGAACTAGAGCAAATCCCTGGGTTAATAACCAGCTTGAAATAGTAATAAACATTCTCTTCAATTTTTCTCTGCCTTTTGACAGGGACAACTATTATAATTTTCCTCTGAGAGAAAAATTTACACAGTTTGAAGGCCGGGCAAAATATGATATGCTCTATCTTGTAATGTGACCCCCAGCCAAATCTCCCCACAACTGAGAGCCCTGTGCTGCGGCCTTCTAGGTCGCGTATCTTGACCCATTGTTCTCCACCATTGACAGTCTGAGGGATAGTCGTTAATTTGAGGGGCACCAATTTATCAATGGTTATGTTGATATGTCCCCTACATTTAAGTTTTACAAGCCTCAGCACCCCCTCCGAATCTGGATGAGTGGAGATTACCTTAGTTAATGGCCACTGGGATCTTGGTTGGTGTTCTTTTACTAAGACCACATCTCCTATGTTTCTGATTGACTTGTTACTGGTAGCTTGAGCCCCTTAAAACCTTTCTCTTAGGCTCAAAAGATAATCTATGGCCAATTGTCTGTTCCAGATGTCCAATACTTTTTTCACACATTGATATCCCTCACACAGATGTTGCCCTAGTTCATTGTTCTCTATGATGGGATCATCTACTTCCTCCTAGATATCAACACAAATCACCGGATGGAGCTTTCTGTCATACAACATATGAGCTGGTGTCAAGGCTTCAATTGAAATACTAGTATCATCCAGATAGGTTAACCCGACAACTGCTGCATTATGTTTCGTGGTTTACTCTCCCACGCACACAAAAAAGTGGAAAAAAATTATGCTTGAAAATAATTTTTGTTCATATGAAATGAAAGAATGCATGGAAAAGTATAGAAAAACATATACGAGTTCATTATATCCATTAGTTCAGCCGTGGTTCAATCAGTTGAGAGGTGGCCTGCGGTCCTACTGGACCCAGGTTCAAATCCCCGCTGGGGCAGGGAACAGTTTAGGGATTTGAATTTCATGTAAAGCAGACTTCACCGATCTACCAGAAGACCCGCCGACATGTCATAAAAATACCCCCGCTAATACCAATACACCAGTCCTGTATGAGACAACCCTAGCATGTTAGCGCCGAAGTGGTGGCATGTAGAAGTATATGATATGTAGGAGGACTACTGGGCCTTGGGAGCAGGCTGTGAAGCATATGTCTAGAGTCGAGCACATAAAAAAAATTGATGTTGAGCATCTGATCTCTCTTCTCCATGCTAGTAATAAGAGATTCTGAGGATGCGTAGGTGGTGATGAGATGCGCAGGTGGTGACGAAAATAGCTCGGTTGAGATGCCAAACAGCATTAGAAATGTGCCCATTAAAAAGAAAACAATGCTCATATAATATAGGTAGCAGCTACACATTTTCCGTATTATGAAGTATGTAGGAGCTATCGGATTAAAGGTCTGTCATTAATTTTAGCCTCAATTTCAGTTATTACTATTCTCAGCTCTTCTCAAGTGACCTTAATTCGGTGTAAGATTTTCCTAAGGCAATTCTTCACAATACCAATCATTCGTTCTGTGAGTCCAGTTTGTCATGGTGCTATAGGAGCTATAAACTGTCAGGTATAATTTCGGAGGGTCAACTTAACCTTTGAGTAATTCATTATGCTTAAAATTAGAGCTGATGCTCCAATGAAACTGGTACCATTGTTGATTATTAATTTTCTAGGACAAGACCATCTAGCTGCAAATCTTCTGAGTATGTTCAAGAATGTCTCTGAACTTAAATCTTCTGCCATTTCTAGATGGACTGCCCTAGTGTGGATGCAAGTAAACAATCATACATATACATCTTATGGGGAGTTCCCTCTCCCATAATAGTTATGGCCCCTGTGTAATCAATTCCACTTCCTTTGAAGGTTCGACTTACACATACCTTATCCTTTGGTAAAGCAGGTTGTCCTGGATAGTCATATGGTCATAGTTCTTACCTCTTACATATGATACAACTCTTGAGATATTTCTTTACAACTTGTCTACCCCTAGGAATGCAGTAGCTTTTTTGGACTCGGGCTAAAGTCTGCGGCACACCTCCGTGAAGAGTTAAATCATGGATTTCCTTAACAATTAATTGTATAAAAAAATCATTCTTGGATAATAATATGGGATGTCTAGTTTGGAGAGGCAAATCAGCGTTTGCTATTCAGACACGGCATCTCAGTAGACCCTTTCCGTCTAAGAATAATCCTAAATCGCTTATCAGTTTCTTGTTGATGCAAGTGCCTTGACATAAAAGGTCAAAAATCTTCCCATAATGTTTCTTTTGTAACTTGTTCACCCAATATTCCATGGGATCTAACTCCTCATACTCCACCTTCTTATTGAAAAAATTAACAGCTAATTTAGTAGTGTTAAGGAGTTGTCGTATTGATGAATATCTATTGATGTCTATCAAATCTGGCTCAGGTACTACAGGATCCAGGTTTACAGCATTAACCTCAGCAGTAATATACTGTTTCTGCTTAGGCCATTCTTCAGTGAGTAACCATTTACGACCCGTGAACCACTGGTCGCCTCTGATCAAGCTTTACTGTTGAGCACCTCGTGAGCAGATCAGCTGGGTTTTGACTGGAGGATACATGCATAAATTTAAATCTGGAAAACAGGTCTTTTATAACCTTCATTCTATTGTGGACGAACGTAGTTTTTCTGTCTTCCTTTCCTATCCAGTAAAGATAAATCTCACTGTCAGTCCACATATAAATATCCTCAAACTGAGTGTTAAGAGTAGTGGTTAAATACCTGACCAATTTAGTTCCTACTTAAATGGAAACCAATTCCATTTGAGGTAGGGTTCTTCCTTTAATTGGTGCAACTTTAATAATATTACTATAAGCTCTTCTTGCATAATACACAACTGCTTCATGTGCCTTTTGAGAAACTTCACAAAATATATGCAAATTTGACTGTTCTTTATTGTGTATCATCCTGGAAATACAGTCGTGGTCATAAAAAAAAAAAAAAACACTTATCCTCCAGTACCCTGTGCCTCAGGCTGGCTCCTTTATGAGCGGCAAATCACAGTGGAATAAGAGGGGCTGAGAGGGAGGGGCCAGAGTGAGAAGGAAAGGTGAGTGAAGGGACGAGCGATGGGTGCAGGGGTGGAGTGAGGGAGGGGATGGTGAATGAAATGCGAAGTGGTGATGGCATTATTTGTCTATTTTCTTTCATTCAGGGAATGATATAAAGGAGGTAATATTCGGTAGATAATACTCCATTACACCTTGTATAACGGCGTCAGATAACAAGCTGTAGATAAGTCATGAAGTCAAGGGCTGGCTCATGAGAGAAATATTCTGAGGTGACAGATCAAACATTCGTGCAGTCAGATATTTGTGTTTATCCGTATATTTTGACTTCTGACGCAGAATGGAATCGGGATGGGTTTGACTTCCGTAATGTTTGTGTAAGAAACGTCCTTTACCCTTACATGTAATTAATTTTTGGAACAAAATATCATATGTAACCTTTGACCTGGCTATGTCCACAGCAAATATGATCATCCTCTTGGTATACAGTACACTCCCTCCATACAGTCACCATCATGTCAACTATTTTATGGCATCTTTGTATGAAAAGGCTATTTAAAATTATTTTTTGGCATCTGTATATGAAAAGGCTATTTAAAATAATTGTGCATAAAAAGTAAATGAATTTGATGTCTGTGCACATGGGTGAATATAATAGCGATATCTCTCATAATATGTTAGAAGGATAATGAAACAAAATCCAACCCAAACTCTCACACTATATCTATGTCAATGTTTACAGACATTGGTCAAGCCAAAGCAACCAGGAAAGCCTTAGTAAGTAGTCCAGTGGCCTCCTGCCTCAATAACCGCTTGCAGTCTTTGCGGCAACGAGGAAACAATGTTGTTGATTATTTGCTGGTTTCGCCTAAACATACCCTCTTGGTATGCTGGAGGAGGCGGGACCGTGTCCTCTCGTACTCTGGCTCCGACGCGTTGACAATCTGGGCCCACACTATGTCAATGGCTCAGCACTAATGTTTGATCAGCCACGTCAGAATATTTCTCTCACGAGCCTGCCCTTGATATCACCAGCTATCTATACCGGTAGCTTGTTATTTGACTCCGTTATACAAAGTGTAATGCAGCATTAACTACCGAATATTACCTCCTTTATATCATGCCCTGAATGAAAGAAAATAGGCTAATGATGCCACCACCACTTCGCATTTCATTCTCCCTACTCTCTCCCCTCCTTCAGTCCCCCCCCCCACACCATCACTCGTCCCTCCCCACTCACCTTCCTTTCTCTCTCTGGCCTCTCCCTCTCAGTCCCTCTTACTCAAGTGTGACTTGCCGTGCGCAAAGGAGCCAGCCTGAGGCACGGGATGCCGGAGGATAGGTGATTATTTATAGCCACGACTGTACATTATGCCTGATGATTTTTCAAATTCCTTTCTAATCTGTTCCCATTGTTCAGCATACGTCTCACCTAATTCAGTGTTACAGTCCAATTTTTCTCTCCAAACCTCGTCCACTAAATATTTACCCCAAATGACAATGGGGGATGCCAGTCCTAATGGGTCAAATAACATGGAGACCTTACTTAACAAGCACTTCAGAAAACATAATTGGTTTTAGACTTATATCACGAGCCTTTGCATTCCAGTTAAGACCAAACACATTTTGAGTTTGAGAATTGTCTACATTAGGATAGTCTTCTTGTATTCTATTCGTTGAAAGCCGGGAATTTCTATGCCAGCTCTGTAACGGCAAATTTGCCTTCCTACATTCGGAATTGGTTACTTCATAAGCCTTCAATGCTTCCCCCTCTGTATAAGGAACACCTTGTAAGTTATCCATATAGAAGGCCTACCCTATTTATGGGCATTTGGCATTTTCAAAATGATGCTTCAAAGTGTTCACCAGTAGGAAAGGATTAGCATAAGAACCAAAGAGCACCGATTGGAAACAGTAAGTTTTCAAAGGAATAACCTCATTTTGAGGGGCTTGAGGCCAGATGAATTTTGTAAATTTCCTGTCCTCTTCTCTCAATCCTATTCTAAGAAAAGCCTTAGTAATATCCGCTGTATAAGCATAAAGTTTCTCTCTAAATCTTATTAAAATGTTCACCAACTTCTCTGTTGGTGTAGGTCCACAGTATAGGCAGTCGTTCAAGCTAGCTAATCCTTTGGATGCTTTACTGCTACAATTAAAAAGCTATCCTTATGGGAGTTGTTACTGAATCCTTGCTTACAGCATGATATGGTAACTAATGTCCATCTTTATGATTAACTGAGAATTCCACCACTTCCATGAATTTGTTCAATTGATCGTTTATAAAATTATCACATTTTTTTTTTTTTATGCGAGGAAGAAGGAACCAAAGGCCATGAGCCCGCAGTAACAGTTCCCTCCAAGAGAAAAACAAAATACAATAGAGAGCCAAATTCAAGATCCGATCATTTTGAGATGCCTGGACACACTGCGTTTGAAAGACTAGAGATCATAGGCAGTAGGAAATACAGACAGAGGGAGACAGTTCCAGAGCTGACCTGTTGCATAAATGAAAGACTGGGAGTAACGGTTAACTCTTGCATTACAGAGTTGGACAGAAAAGGGATGAGAGTTTGCTGCCAGACGGGTGCTACGCGCCCATCGTAGAGGTGGAGGAATGCAAGCAGACAGTTCAGAGGAGCGGTGACCATTGAAATAGCGATAGAAAAGAGATAAAGATGCAACAGTGCGGTGAAGAGACAGAGATTGAAGGGAGTCAGTAAGAGGAAGAGAGTTAATGAGACGAAAAGCCTTTGACTCCACCCTATTGAGAAGAGCTGTATGTGGGGAGCCTCCCCACACATGAGAGTTGTACTCCACACAGGGGCGGATAAAACCCCTGTATAGAGTCAACAATTGTGCAGGGGTAAAGAAAGAGCAGAGTCGGCTTAGCACACCCAATCTCTTGGAAGCAGATTTTACAAGAGATGTAATACGATCTTTCCAAGATAAGTCCTGAGTAAATGAAACCCCAAGCATGTTCAAGGATGATGCAGGATTAAGCTGAATATTATTAAACATTAGTGGGTATACCTGTGGAAGATTTTGTCAGGTTGATAGGTGTAAGAACTGAGTCTTAGATGCATTAAAAACAACCATATTATTTTTACCCCAGTCAGAGATACGAGCCAAGTCAGACATTAGGTGTGCCATAGCCTCATCTCTTGTTTGTTGAAGTAACTGTTGAGATGGGCGTTGTTAGTTGCTCTGTGTTTTCTCTCAGCTTTCTTAGAAGAGAATTTACCTGAGGCTTAGCTGCCTGGTAATTTGTTGGTAACTCCGAACGGTTTAACTTCCATGGTAATCCAACCCAATACTGTCCATCTTTAAATTCCGCAGACTAATCATAGAAATCCATAGTTATTTTCTTTTCAGGGGTTGGTTTTTCAAGATGTATTCCCACAGTGGAATCCATAGAGGGATTGCTTAGTTAGGAATGCTAAAGCGGTATGTGGTGTGGCAAGAGTAACAACAAAGAAGAAAGGTATGGCATGGTGGGATGAGGAGGTAAAGAGAGCGGTGGAGAAAAAGAGGAAGAAGTGGCTAAAGTGGTTACAGGATAGGAGTTCAGTTGAAATAAGAACTGAATATGTTGAGAGCAAGAAGCAGGTAAAGAGACTGGTGAAAAGGAAGAAGAAGGAGGTAAATGAGGATCTAGGAAGAAAAATGAATGCGAACTGCTCTGAAAATAGAAAGTTATTCTGGAAAGAGGTGCGGAAATGTAGAAGTGCAAGCGGTAAGAAATGGGATGGTGTGAAGGATGCAGGTGGTAGATTATTAACCCATGGAGATGAAGTAAGGACGAGATGGAAGGCATATTTTGAAAGCCTGATGAATGGAGATAGAGAGAGCAGAGCTGCTGTAAACATGATTGGTTTTGGGGGCGTGCAGAGAAGGAAATCAGTGCCAGGAGACGTGACACTCACACAGGTGAAGAGTGCTGTGAAGCGGCTGAAAAATGGGAAAGCAGCTTGGGTTGATGAGGTGTATGCAGAGATGCTTATAAGTAGTGGAGAGAATGGAATGAAATGCTTGTTGGAGATATGTAAGAAGGCATGGGTGAGTGAAACTGTGCCTGCAGAGTGGAAAAAGGATGTGATTGTACCCCTGCACAAAAATAAAGGTGAACGAAGCGAATGCAAGAATTATCGTGGTATAAGCTTACTGAGTGTGGTATGGAAGGTATATGGAAGAATTATTATAGAGAAAGTAAGAGAGATATCAGAAGTCCTAATGAGTGATGAACAGGGTGGCTTTAGGAGTGGCAGAGGATGTGTGGACCAAATATTTGCAGTGAGACAGATAGTAGAGTAGGTTTGTGAGAAGGACCATAAGGTGTTTATGGCATTCATGGATCTGGAAAAAGCATATGACAAAGTGGACAGAGAAAGATTGTGGAAAGATTTGCGCATGTACGGTGTACAGGGTAAGCTGTTAGGTGCCGGCAAGAGTTTTTATGATGGTAGTGAAGCATGTGTCAGGGTTAATGGGCATCTAAGTGAATGGTTCACAATCAGTGTGGGTGTGCGACAAGGTTGTGTGATGTCCCCATGGTTGTTCAATGTATATATGGATGGGGTGATGAGAGAAGTGAAAACACGAGTAATGGAGAGAGGGACGGCATTGGTAATGAAAGGTGATGAATGGAATATCTCAAATTTGTTTTATGCTGATGATGCAGAACTGCTTGCAAGCACCGGTCAAGAACTTGGTAGGCTAGTGCAAAGTTTTGCTGATGTCTGTAAGCGTCGTTCCTTAAGAGTAAATGTAGAAAAGAGTAACGTGATGGTTATTGAGAGAGAAGGTGATTCCCAGTGCAATGTAACAGTAAATGGAGAGAGACTGGAATTGGTGAGAGAGTTCAAATACCTAGGTACAGTGATAGAAAAGAGAGGAAAATGTGCAAAAGAAGTTGAAATCAGAGTGACACAAGGAAGAAAAGTAGCTGGTGCAATGAAGGCCTTGATAAAAAACAGAGACTTGAGTGTTGCAGCTGCATGAGGCTTACATGAAGGAGTGTTAGTGCCAACTTTAACATATGGATGTGAGACTATTGTGTGGCATGAAAATGAAAAGTCAAGAGTAAGAGCAGTGGAGATGGGGCTGCTGAGGAATGTATGTGCAGTACAGAGGGTGGATAGGATACGAAATAATGTGATTCGTGAAAGATGCGGAGTGAGGAAGTCGGTAGACACCAGAACTGAAGAGAGCATACTGAGATGGTATGGTCATGTGGAGAGAATGGATAACAATAGAGTGGTGAAGAAGGTATATCTGAGCGAATTTGAAGGAGGGAGAAGGCGAGGTAGGCCAAGGAGAAGGTGGAGAGATATGGTGGATGAATGTGTGAGGAAGAGAGGTTTGGAAGTCGGTGAGGCTAGGGAACTGACAGGAGATCGATCTGGCTGGATGAATTTTGTGAGATGTGCATGATCAGGGATTTTTGGCACCCCTTTTTAACGTGGTAGCGTCTAGATTGACTCTGTCGGATACGATATGTGAAGCTACAGAACGTGGTGAGTGTTTTTGGCGTATCTGATAGAGCCAGGATTCCGGGGGCTTGAATGATGAATGAATGGAAGCGTGGCCCATTGGATTGGGCAATTTTGGGCTGTCTGAACATTGCTACTCCTCACTCTGCCCTTGGGTGGAAAAGGAGGTCCGGATGATGATGATGATGATTCCCACAGTATCCAAATCCCAGTTTTTGTAGAGGTCCAGTTTTCTCGTAAGTCATTTATTTGAGTAGGTTCTACTTCTGCACCTATTCTAGCTACAAACAATGACTGAGTGGAGGTAACAAAGACTGAGTCTACCAATTTGGCCTCTCCTCTAGTTTGCTTTGGAAAAGGCAATTGACCCATAATAAGGGTATGTCCTGGACTCTTGAACAACTGTACTCTTTTCTTCTTGAAAGTCCTGTGTAGGAATCTTCCACGTAATCTGACCCAATAATCATTTTTATGGGACCAACAGTATCTGATTTCACATTCTCTTTAGCCATCCGTATCCCTGAGCTTTGTACATGCCCGCGGGTGACTCAATACTACTGTCTTTTTTCCTTCATTCTTCCCCCTTCATTCTGCCTATGGGTGACTCTACACCGAGTGACATGCCAGCTGGTTTCCTTTTCACCAGGAAACCATTTACTACACTGGGTGGTAACCATATAGCCAAATTATGGCGCCTGGTGGTTTAGTGGATAATTAAGGTGCTCAAATAGGATTGAACCATTGTTGGTTTCCATATCAAAGGAGTGGTCGGGGTTTATTGCTCATGTATTGCCACTCAGATGAGTGAAGCTGGTCACTCATCTTAAATGTCAGGACCAACTTGCCTAGCCCTGGGCTCTTACGCTCCTCATGGACAACATAGGATTAGTTGATGATGATGATGATGTTTCCATCTTATCCAGTACAGCTGTTGTTATACAGCATTTATATTTGCCAAATTTAAAGGTCTAACTAAAACAATGGATTGTGCTTCCTTATCAGTTAAAAACCCTGTAATGGATAGATATACTTTGCCTGTAATGAGTAACTTTAGAGTCTCTACAATATCTGCAGAAGTGAAGGTTTTTTGTGCACCCGTATCAAAAAGAGTACATGCTGATACACTTCTGTTTTTGACCATTACCTTCACATTTGCGCCTGGAACTGCAGCTGTCATTGTTACTGGAGTGTTTGTTTTCGCAAGTCATATTGACACTTTCGGGTTTAGAAACCTCATACTTGACCATCCTTGGGTACAATTGATTACCCCTTTTGCACTTGAAAAAAAAATTACTTTTACAGTCTGTGGATGTGTGTCCTGAATTCATACAAATCGTCCAACACCCCGCTTCATTCAGCCTTACTGTTCTAGAGGAATGATCAGGTTAACTCTGACAAAATACAGTGGAATGATGCACAGTACAAAACACACATCCTTTCCTGTCCTTTACCATAGAAGTATTTACCTCATTATCATCCACTTGTCCATTCTTTTTTCTTGGTAATTTCTCCTCTGGTTTTAACCCCCTCGCACACCATAAGTTTCCAATAAGTTTCGGTTCCATGCACAGAAGGAAATCCTCACGCAGTCTGGCTCTGCCCAGGCGGCAAGGGAAAACTTTATATGGCTCAATTTACCCCCGGAAAGTGCTTATATTGTTATAAATCGCTTCCCATTATCTTCATTGATGTTTATACTATAAGAAAAAAAATACATAAAACAGATGAATAAATGTACAGACGTGAAGCCTGACTAAACCTTATTTACGTGCAATACTAGCTTCTCATAATTTTCCAACAGCTGCAAAGGACATGTCTATATGCAGAATTTCACGATCTTTCATCTAGGAAAGTTGGAAGTTGATATGTCAAACAGTTTTCGAGTAAATAAAAAAAAAAACATGAAAATCACCTAAAAACATCTGATTTGTTTATTTCGTATGTTGTCAGTAACATTGTAACAAACATATATGTAAATTCTATCCAGTTTTGTAGCCCTATGGTTAACCCCTACACCGCGGGCTTGTTTACCAATAACTTGCGTGTGCCGCGGGGTTATTTGGGCTCCGACAGACTCTCAAAAAATATTTGCCAAAAATCAGTTATTAGTCCTGGAATAATAAAATTACATATGCTTATGGCACATACCTTCAGCTTTCTCCTGGAATGATTGTTGAGCCTTCGTCGGTTACCGTAGGACTTGTGGAGACCTCTGAAGTAGGGTAACGAAGTCTCCACTTTACACTTCCCGACAACCCGTAATATGATTACCACAGCCAGATACAAACACTATAAACACTATTCTACAATTTTCAAGTAGTTTGGGATCCATACAAAAAAAAAAAAACACTGTGAAAGCAATGGAAATTACGAGCGCGTCTGATCGTCGCACTGGCACTAGTTCGCTCATGGTAGCCTGTCATTTATTATTCATAAAACCCCTCACACTTTATATTTCTATTACTATATAACACTTATATATATCTACAGTCTTTATCCATAAGTTTCCTTCAGTAGTATTAGTTTATTGTCACTGTAGGGATTCAATTTCTTTCAGTAAAATACGTAGCATTCACTTTCTCGTCCTGTATACTGGCATTGAGAGTGAATGTCACTTTCATCTTCACTCTCATAACTCATAGCATTCAGACATGCTAGAGTGAAACTTTCACTTTCATTACTCCTAGGGTATATACTCGTAATCTTATAATACTACTCATTTACATTTCTATTTACGTTCTCTATTTTATTTACGTTATTTACATTTCTATTTTATTTACACTGTGTTGTGCACTGTCACTTGAAATAACTTATAAAACTATTTTCCATTGTTCACGTATATTTACATTCATTACTTTCACTTGCTGTTTACACATTATTTACACATTATTTACAATTCCACTTGCACTGTTTTACTCAATAGAAAGATCATAGTCACTCTTTTATCAATTGTCAGCCCTTTACCTCTTTCCACACGAGGTTTAGTAGGGGGTAAAGGTCACAGAGCCATTTGCATGGGGGTGAAAAAGGCCTTGAAGTCAGCAAGATGAAACGTACGTCCTCTCACTTCGGAAGATGAGAGTACACTGATAACGCAGGGGCAGCCTAGAGGCCTGCTTTAGGGGTTATTCAGAGTTACCAATATTACTTCTTGAAACAGCTAAGTCTAGCACTGATATGATTGGCAGGAAATCTAGACAATACATTATAAATCTGGTAGTTCCAGGTGAATGTAAATATTCTCCTTCCCTCCTTACATGTATATTTATTACGAAAATAGATTAGAGGCCTACTTAGGAGATATATAATCAGAGCTACCAATGTTAAATCTTGAAACAGCTTTGTGTAGCACTGATATGATTGGCAGGAAATCTAGACAATACATTATAAATTAGGTAGTTCCAGGTGAATGTAAATATCATTTAGGCTTCTCCCTTCTCTCCTTACATGTATATTTATTACGAAAATAGATTATACGGCATATTTCAAGGGGAAAAAAACAGCGAAAATTAGCGAACGAGTGCACGTGAGGTGTTGTCAGGTGATAATTAGCCAATTCCAGGTGTATGGCACTCTCACTTACCTGATTTCTTACTTGTATATATTATTTGGTATAAGAATACGACATAGGGCTTATTTCAATGGATGAAATCAGTGAAAAATTCCAGGGAAGATTTACTTAGCGTAGCATGGCCGGGCAGGCGAGAGCATAGGGTAATGGAGGGGGGGTGGGGAGGGGAGTCAAGAACGGGGAGAAATGGCTAAATTGTCAACAATGGATGGGAGTACAGATGAGATTAGGAGTGCTGACTAGTGTTGGACATTGTCAGTACTGATAGATGATACAAGCCCCCACTGGAAAGCCCGGGTGAATTCAAAATAACACAGAATCACAAAAGCGACGCCCCGCGGTATGATCCCTTGCTCCCAAGCGTCACGAAAGTGACGCCCCGAAGTTAAGGGGTTAAGGAAGCCCATGATATAATTCACAGTGTTATAACCATTATTGTAATGGAGAAAATGAATTTTGAAAAGTTACGATGGGTTGCATGCGGTTTGCGCTGTGACAGCTTGTACGCTTCGGCCTGTAGGCTGAATATGTCCGTCTTTCGTAACTTTTCCCCATTTATTTTCACACATATGTTACTCTGGTTTACAAAAGTATGCAAAGGAAACCATCAGCTTGATCAAGCTTTCTTTAGATTTTTTATGCGACCTATACGAGTAAAATGATTGAGAGCATACCAATGAAATGCACCACATTTTCCTTATGAGAAATATATAGTAAACACACAATTTGTACCTTACAATACAGTAGTACAGAAACTAGACAAATAAGCTGGTCACTTACGTCCTTTAGCAGTGCTGTTGTGTTTCTTGAGAGGAGATGGAGTTGCAGAGAGGAGGACAGGTACGATCACAGCCTGAGTGTGTGTGTGAGTATTTGTGATGTGTGTGTGTGTGTGTGTGTCTGTCTGTCTGTCTGTGCATGTGTGTGTGTGCATGTGTGTGTGTGTGTGTGTGTGTGTGTGTGTGTGTGAGTGTGTGTGTGTGTGTGATGTGATTTACTGTTGTATGCTTTCATCAGTATGGTGGTCTCTGGAAAGGTGAAAAATGTCATCTGAGTGGTGGCAGTAGGAGTTGTGGTAGCATCAGCCATGGCAGTGGTGAAAGGACCAGTGGTGGCAGTGGTGAATGGAATTGTGGTAGTGATAGTGCTACTGTCACTCTCTACAGTGCTTATCACAGCAGCCTTGGCCGTGGGTTTGCCCTTATCACTCGTTGGGTCATATTTCACCCTCGCTTTCCTACTCCTCACCCTCTCCTCCTCAACATATTCAATTTCCATTTCACTTTCACTGCTTTCTTCACTCTCACTTCCACTGAATAAGTATTTCATGTAATCTTTCTCAGATAAGTCCTTGCGAGACATTTTTCAGGTTTAGTGTAAAGTAACAATAGCAAGGGAATGGTAAAAATCGGTTAGGAATGTTCAAATCTGACTTTCTCTGAAAACATATAAGAAACACCTATAAACGTTCTTCACAGGTACATTGCACTATATACAACACAATATCACTATACACACGTAAGGTATGGACGGTGTGGTAGTAGCCAAATGCGGGTTTAAATGCCCAGCCACGTGCTCACACCCTTCCAGCCTGACAGACAGGACAATACTGAGCTAAATATAGGCTGCGTACCCTTCCGATAAGCTCCCAGCTGTTGCCATATATTTCCCCTGGACCTGGCAACCCTCAGCTTTGACTCAACCAAATTTGACGCAAATCCATCCACAGGAAAAGTTTCTACAACCATTTATAGGGAAACTGCGTCATGTTGCGTTATCGGTTACTCTTCAGCATGCAAGGCTTATGACTCGCAGTGCGTCATCTTGCGCAACAGGGTTAAGGAGCTAATAAAAGTGCCAACTTCCTCTTTATTTCCAGGCTTAATTGACCCTGACTTAGGTTTCACAGCCAGTTGGTGAATGGTTCTTTTCTTTAATTCTATCTTCTCTTTACCTTCATCAGGCTTCACTCTTCCTTGCAAATATTTACAGAGTTGAATTAGGACCCTCTCAATCTCCTCACAGGAGAAAATTAATGATCCTTTTGGTACCTACCATTCAATGCATCCTTGATTCTAGGCAGCAACTTTAAGGATAAAACTCCAGAAAGCACCCAATCTGCTGCTTTTACATATTCATAAGTACCTTAAGCCTTTAACTTACAACTCACTGCAATCTGAAAGTTTTGCAAGGAATCAAAATCATGTTTAGGTAAGTGTAATTCAATTAGCGTCTTCAGTAACTGGGTAATGACCTGCTCCCTGTCTACATAATTCTGTCTAAGGATAGCCAAAGTCGCCTCATAATTATTTTCTTCAACAGGTTATCCATTTACCAGTTTGTAAGGCATGTCTATGACCTGTCCTAACAGACAGGAACATTTACTAACCTTGGACAGATCTGTTCTGTCATGGACTAATTACCTGTATTTATCCCAAAAGGATCTCCAACTTTGCTCCCCAACAAACTCTGAGGGTAAATTCTGATAGTGTGACTCCTCAGTTCCACAATTCGAGTTTCCGTGGTAGAATTAGCAAATTTTGTTTAAAGTAACATTAATATTGTTAGCACTATATACATATACGTTAAGAAATCAATTACATTTTCAAATAGAATGAAGTATTTATTTTATGTATTGTACGTTAAGATATAATATCTTCTCCTGTTTTCTAAGTCACCACAACACGCAGGCGCACTCAGGTACAGTGGAATTTTCCTAAGTATTCATTCACCTATATACAATATAGTTCTCTATAAGGATTAAATGCAGTATCATGTAATATATTAATAAAAAGAATTATTAACCAGGAAGTAGAGCAAATTCCTGGGTTAATGGCCAGCTTGAAATAGCAATAAACGTCCTCTGGAATTTCTCTGCCATTTCATAAGGACAACTATTTTAGTCTTGCTCTGGGGGAAAATAATTTCCACACAGGTATTGATTCATTCCTTTGGCTTTTCAGGTTTCACTACGATAGCCGATTTTCTCCTTTCACACTTTCCTATAAAATTTCCAAGCATTTTTTTAGATAGTGCATAATGTTTCTTCATACGTTTTTCTGCCGGTTTCGGCAGGAGGGCTTTGTGAGTTGGGAAGAGTCGTCTTTGTTATCCCTGTCTTATTCTATTACACAACATACGGACATATGTGGAGAGGATAACTACAGTATGCCAGTTGCCCAATGTTAGGCAGCTCTACAAGAGTGACTAAGTTAATAGAATAAGAGAAGAATAGCAAGGAAGAAGACTCTCTCCTACCCACCAAATCATCCAGCCGAAACAGGCAGGAAAAAGTAAGAAGGAATACTATGCAATATAGAAAAGCCGGCGTGGATATTCTATAGGAAAGTGCGAATGGAGAGAAGAGACTATCGTTGTGAATCCTGGAAAGGAAAAGGAATGAATTAGTACTGGTTAGTATTATTATTTTTATTATATCCAACCCCTACTTGTAATATGCTTATCTAGCCTGTGGTTGAAGCTGTCAATGGAAGGGACAGAAACAACATCACTGGCTTGTCCATTCCATTCGTCCACTACTCCGTTCCCAAATAAATTCTACCCATCTCTTTACTAAAACGGAATTTAACTAGTTTGAAACCATTGCTTCAAGCTCTGTTATGTATGCTTATCCTCACTACCGGTCCGTAGCTAATATCTCTCTTATTTATTCCCTTCATCCACTTAGATACCACAATTAAGTCTCCCCTTTCTCTATGCCTTTCTAGTGAGTGCAGATGTAGTCTTGTCAATATGTCTTCATAAGAAAGGTTCCGAACATCGTGTATCATTTTTGCCAGTCTTCTCTGTACATTTTCTAACGACTTTATGGCTACTCCATAGTGCGTACACCAAAATTGTACTGCATAGTCAAAATGTCGCTTTACAAATGGTAGATAAGTTGCACTATTACTTCAGATGTCCTATTGCTCACGCTTCACAAAATAAATCGTAGGACCCTGTTTACTTTATTTCTCTCATTATTAACTGTTGCCTTGGTTTAAGGTCTTTGCTAACCATGACTCGCAGATCCCTCTCTCATTCTGAGTTTTTAATTTCCTTATTATCTAAATTGTTTCTAGTATCAGTGTCGCTCTTGCTCATGTGAAGTACTTTACATTCTTCTACTTTAAATTCCATTTGTAGCCTTTAGATCATAACTTTATACTAAAGTTCGAAGTAAGCTAACTCAGTCACCAGTTGAGATGATGATACACCCTATTTTTGTGTCACCAGCAAATCTGCTAATACTGCTAGTGATTTCTGCACGTAAAACCGAGACTTTGGAATCACTAGCTGTATTAGCAAATATATAACTGATCTAGACTGCTGGTCATATGAACATTAACAAATATATATATATATATATATATATATATATATATATATATATATATATATATATATATATATAAATATACAACATGAGAGAGAGAGAGAGAGAGAGAGAGAGAGAGAGACCGTAATCCCTCGATTATCTGACTTGACAGAGCCAAAGGCATGTCCGGGTAGTGGCTCCATCTGGTTAGTGAACTTCACCCCTGGCCCCCATTTTACAGTACATAGCCTAGCTTTGACAGCCAGTTGAAATGGCCACTACAGTGCATCATACAACACATGTTCCTGTTGTTTAACACTATCTGGTCAAGTAGACATAAAAATGTAGTGGGCACACATATCATTATGGTAAAATCGAATAAAATCAAGGTAAAAAAAAATAAAATCATGCTACAATACAGTAAGCTAGAATAAAATCAGTGTTAACACTAATGATTCGATCATCCCATATCGATACTACCCAGGAAGCAATAACGAAAGTTAAATGGGGAAAGCCCTAGGAATTGATGGAGTGTGTGGTGAAATGGTGAAGCATGGGGGAGAGATAGTAGTAGAATGGATGTGGAAGATGTGCAGATTGGCCTGGGAGGAAAGTAGAGTCCTGGAGGATTGGAAATCAGTATAATTATTCCATTATACAAAGGAAAAGGGGAAAAAGAAGTGTGTGGTAATCATAAGGGCCATTGTCTTCTTAATGTAATTGGAAAAGTGTATGGTAGGATACTTCTTAGCAGAATTAGGAAAATAACAGAAGAATTAGATGGAGAAGAACAGGGAGCTTTTAGGAAGGGAAAAGGCTGTGTAGATCAGATATTCATTCTTAGAGTTTGAGTGGAAAAGTTTCTAGAGAAAGGAAAGAAGTTGTATGCAGTCTTCATGGATTTGGAGAAAGCATATGATAGAGTGGATAGACAAGGATTGTGGAAAGTATTAAGAAATATGGAGTAGATGGGAAGTTGTTGAAGGCTGTGAAAAGTTTGTATGACGGTGCTAAGGCTGCAGTGCGTGTGGATAATAAACTGGGTGAATTTTTCTGTTTGAAGGTTGGACTGAAGAAAGGATGTCATGTCTCAATGGTTGTTCAGTCTGTATATGGATGGGGTTATTAAAGAGATACAAGGTAGGGATGGAGCGGCCCAAGTGAGAGAGGACAGTGTTTGGAAACTCCCTTCACTGTTGTTTGCAGATGATGATATTGTGTTGTTAAGTGAAGACGCAGGGGAGCTGCAAGGCTTGGTGAATGAGTTTAGGAGAGTGTGTAAGAAGCGAAATCTAAAGGTATATGTAGGGAAGAGTAAAGTTATGGTCTTCGAGAGAAGTAAAGTCAGAGAATGTACTGTGGGGTTGGATGAGGAGGAAATGGATAATGTGAGTGCGTTTAAGTACTTGGGTAGTGTGATGAGTAAGGATGGAAGTTTAGAGGGTGAAGTGCTTGAAAGGGTACAACAGGGAAGAAAAGTTGCTGGTTCCTTGAAATCAGTGATAAGAAACAGGGAAGTGAGCATGGAAATGAAAAAGCTACTACATGACAGTATTGTGATACAAACTCTAATGTATGGTAGTGAAGCTTGGACCATGTTGAAGGGACAGAAGTCAAGAGTGAAAGCAGTGGAAATAAGTTATTTGAGAGGTGCATGTGGAGTCACATGGAGAGACAGACTGACAAATGAGGAAGTGAAGGAGCATTGTGGCATGGATGTGGATGTGATAGGAAGCATTAGGAGAAACACACTGAGGTTGTTTGGCTATATGGAGAGGATGGAGAGTGAGAGACTGACGAGGAGAGTGTATGTGAATGAGGTGGAGAGAGGGAGGGGGAGACCAAGGATGAGATGGAGGGATGGAGTGAAGAGGTATATGAAAGAGGGAGGTGTGAGCTGGGAACAGGGCAATGAAATGGCGGGGGACAGGGCGACATGGAGGCGATTTGTTTGTGGCCACCCCTTACAGGATTAATGCGTTTGGCAATAGATAGATCTCCTGCTTCTAAAGAGTCAGCACGGCCCACTTCTTTTTTGTTGGTGAAGGGGCCTTCATCACACACTCTAAGAAGAGGGATGCAAGGAATAGCAAGGCCAGAAGCAGGTAGGGAACAACCACAAATACTCGTACCACCACGAGTGCTGCTGTAACAAAGGTTTACACCGCCACATGGGAGCTGAGAACGAACGAAGGAGGTTTATGGCGTTTGCTGGGTAAACTAACCATATATATATATATATATATATATATATATATATATATATATATATATATATATATATATATATATTGCCAGACGCCTCAATCCTGTTTGGGATGGCCACAAACAAATCGCCTCCAAGTCGCCCTGTCCCCCGCCATTTCACTGCCCTGCTCCCAACTCACCCCCCCTCTCATATACCTCTCCACCCCATCCCTCCATCTCATCCTCGGCCTCCCCCTCCCTCTTCCCCCCTCCACCTCACTCACATACACTCTCATCGTCAGTCTTTCATCCTCCATCCTCTCCACATGGCCAAACCACCTCAGTGTGTTCCTCATAACGCTTCCTATCACATCCACATCCACACCACAACGCTCCTTTATATCCTCATTTGTCAGCCTGTCTCTCCATGTGACTCCACAGGCTCCTCTTAAATAACTCATTTCCACTGCTCTCACTCTTGACTTGTGTCCTTCCAACAACGTCCAAGCTTCACTTCCATACGTAGTAACTTTTTCACTTCCATGCTGTCTTCCCTGTTTCTTATCACTGCTTTCAAAGAACCAGCAACCTTTCTTCCGTGCTGTACCCTTTCAAGCACTTCACCCTCCAAACCTCCATCCTTACTCATCACACTACCCCAGTACTTAAACGTACTCACATTTTCCAATTCCTCACCATCCAACCTCGCTGTACATTCACTGACTTCACCTCTCTCAAAGACCATCACTTTACTCTTCCCTACATTCACCTTTAGATTCCGTTTCTTACACACTCTCCCAAACTCATTCACCAAGTCTTGCAGCTCCCCTTCGTCTTCACTCAACAACACAGTATCATCTGCAAACAACAGTACAGGGAGTTTCCAAACACTATCCTCTCTCACCAGGGCCACTCCAACATCCACTACCCTACCTTGTACCTCTTTTATTACCCAATCTGTGTACAGATTGAACAGCCATGGAGACATGACACATCCCTGTTTCAACCCAACTTTCAAAGAAAAAAATTCACTTAGTTCACCATCCACGTGCACTGCAGCCTTCGCACCATCGTACATACTCTTCACAGCATTCAACAACTTCCCATCTACTCCAAAGATTCTTAACACTTTCCATAATCCTTGTCTATCCACCCTGTCATATGCTTTCTCCAAATCCATGAAAGCCGCATACAACTTCTTTCCCTTCTCTATAAACTTTTCCACTAAAGATCTAAGAATGAATATATATGAGTGTGTGTGCATGCACGTGTGTGTGTGTGTGTGTGTATATATATATATATATATATATATATATATATATATATATATATATATATATATATATATATATATAATGTATATGTGTGTGTGTGTGTGTGTGTGTGTGTGTGTGTGTGTGCGTGTGTGTGTGTGTGCATGTACAGTATGTATGTACTGTACTATTGGCAACATATGAACCTGGTACAGTATAAGAGCGAGGCTTGAGTCTGGCAGATGGTACGCCCGCAGCCTGTGACGTACAGTATTTATGCGTCTGTTGTGTCTGGGAGGATGAATGAATGAGTTGCCAATCTGTGGACAAAACTGGCATGCAGATACGAATCATTTAGAGGAATGCAATACAAGTAATTATACATGCGAGTGTTTTCTATTAATGCCGTTGCACATTTAGTTAATAAATAAACTGCAGTAATTATCAAATGATATTATGAGGTTTCGTATCACAGACTGATCCATTGGGTGTTCACTCAGTCTTAAAAATAGCTGATGTCTTGTGTTGCCAGAGGGTGAAGAACCCCTTTATCAGTGCTTTATATGATACAAAAATCAATTCATTTTCATGAATTATATAATGACATAATCTGTGTGTAAAAGCAATACATCATTCGCAGATGTGGTTACTGTCTGTAGCCGCTGTGATGAAACACAATTCTCCCTTCCCGTTCTGTCAGCTGGAAACTCACTCTCATCTTCCCCTCCCCCACTCCCTCCCCTGAACTCCCTACCCCTGTCACTCCCCCCTTCCCCCACCAAAGAGAGTAGACTGTAGCACCAGTCGAGCAGGGCAGTACTCCCAAGGTGGATGGAAAGCTGATGGCAGGGGGAGCTGGAGCTCCCGTTTCATCAGTCCTCGGGACCAGGTCCTGACCATTCGCCTTTTGCTAAACTTTTTCAGTGCCTCAGTAACACAGAGAGTAGGCCAGCATGCTCTCCAATACAAGTTTCTCTATCAACACCAAACTACATGCACAGTACACACCACACTTCCTTTTTAATAATAATAAAAAAAAAAAATGGCGTCGAATAAAATAGCCTTGGAGTTCCCAAGGGGGAGACCATAAATGACCCCACCTTCTGCCCCTCTCCCGGTGACGACTCAAGATGCCTGGAACCACTGTCTGACTCTCTTCTTCTTCATTTCTGCAACATTCGTGGCCTTTCCTCTAACTTTCGCTCTGTTGAGCACCACCTCTCCTTCTCTAAACCTCACCTTCTTTTTCTAACTGAGACTCAGCTGTCTGAGGCAACTGACAGCACACCCTTTTCTGTTTCCTTCTAGTTTCTCTTTACTCATTTCAAAGCCAAAGGTGGCTGTTGTGTATATATACGCAACAACTTATCTTGCTCTCGTGTTCCTGAACTCGATTCTTCTGAATTCTCTACACTCTGGCTTCGGCTTTCATGTCATTCTCTGACTTAATATATCTGTGCTGTTTACTTATCTATTAATTCTACTGACTATCCAAAATTCTTTAACTATCTTACTTCATCGATGGAACACATTCTATCCACTTCTCCTTTCTCTGAAATCTCCATTCTAGGAGATTTCAATGTTCACCACCACCTTTGGCTCACCTCTCCTTTCACTGATCCACCTGGTGAACAAGCATACATCTTTTCTATCCTTAATGACCTACAGCAGCTTCTACAGCACCCTACCCGTATCCCTGACCGCCTTGGAGAGAGCTCCAACATACTTGACCTCTTCCTTACAACTAATCCTTCTGCTTACCCTGTTAATCTTTTCTCTCCATTGGGCTCCTCCGATCACAACCTTATCACCTTAACCTGTCCTATCACTCCGGTACGGCCTGCGGACTATCCAAGGAAACGTCATCTGTGGCACTTTGGAGCTGCAGATTGGGAGGCCCTCAGGCAGTACTTCTTTGATTGTCCCTGGAATGATTATTGCTTCCATGGCCAAGAGCCATCTGGGTGTGCCTTGTGTATTACGGAGGTTATTCTCCCTGGCATGGAAGCATACATTCCTTTCTCATATCCTTTGACTAATGCACGAAAGCCTTGGTTTAATCACTCTTGTTCTAATGCTGTCCACAACAAGGAGGGGGCCCATAAAAGGTACCGGAGCCAACCAACCCCTGAATCACGTCTTTTATACGTTTCTGCCTGGAATCGTGCTAAGTCTGTTCTTCGCTCTGCTAAAAATAATTTCATCCGTACTAAATGCTCTCAACGCTCTAATTCGAATTCTTCCCGCTCCTTCTAGCACTTTGCCAAAAACCTTTCAAACAACTTTACATCATCATCCTTCCCTCCTCTTTTCTACTCTGATGGCTATGTAGCTATTTCTTCTACTGATAAAGCAGATCTCTTCACTCAGACTTTCTTCTCCAATTCCACCATAGACGATTCCAGTGCTGCTCCTCCATCACTTCCCCCCTCTGACTTCCTCATGGCTGATATTACAATTTCTTCAGCTGATGTATTTTCTGTCATCACAGGCCTCAATACTAATAAGGCATATGGGCCTGATGGAGTCCCTCCTGTTGTTCTCAAGAACTGTGCTTCTGTGCTTACACCCTGCCTAGGCAAACTATTTTGCCTTTATCGGTCAATTTGTACCTTTCCTTCTTGCTGGAAATTTGCTCTCATTCAGCCAGTCCCAAAGAAGGGTGACCATTCCTAACCCTCTAACTATCGTCCAATTGCTTTAACATTCTGTATCTCAAAACTTTTCAAATCTGTTCTTAATAGAAAAATTTTAAAGCAACTTTCCTATCACAACCTTCCTTCTGATCGTCAGTATGGGTTCCATCAGGGACGCTCCACTGGCGATTTTCTCACCTACCTTTCAGACTCCTGGTCATCCTCCCTTCGGGACTTTGGCGAAAGCTTTGCCATTGCACTTGATATCTCAAAGGCTTTCGATTGAGTCTGGCATAAATCTTTAATTTCCAAACTGCCCTCTTACGGTTTCTATCCTTCTATCTGTGCCTTCATCTCTAGCTTCCCTTCTGGTCGTTCTATAGCCGCTGTTGTAGGCGGCCATCGTTCCTCTCCTAGATCTATTAACAGTGGTGTTCCTCAGGGCTCTGTCCTATCACCAACTCTCTTCCATTTATTCATCAATGACCTTCTAAGCTGATGACTCCACCCTTCATCTTTCCATTCGATTCCCGCAACGTCCATCTCAGCAGTTACATCAACAAACAAAGGATGAGGCTATGGCACATCTAATATCTGACTTGGCTTGTATCTCTAACTGGGGTAAAAATAATCTGGTTGTTTTTAATCCATGAAAAACTCAGTTTTTGCACCTATCAACTCGACAAAATCTTCCAGACAAATACCCACTAATGTTTAATAATATTCAGCTTAATCCTGCATCATCCTTGAACATGCTTGGGGTTTCATTTACTCGGGACTTATCTTGGAAAGATCATATTACATATCTTGTAAAATCTGCTTCCAAGATATTGGGTGTGCTAAGCCAACTCCGTTCCTTCTTTACCCCTGCACAATTGTTGACTCTATACAGGGGTTTTATCTGCCCCTGCGTGGAGTACAACTCTCGTGTGTGGGGAGGCTCCCCACATACAGCTCTTCTCAATAGGATGGAGTCAAAGCCTTTTCGCCTCATTAACTCTCCTCCTCATACTGACTCCCTTCAACCTCTGTCCCTTCGCTGCACTGTTGCATCTTTATCTCTTCTTCCGCTACTTCAGTGATCACTGCTCCTCTGAACTGTTTACATGCATTCCTCCACCTCTATGACGAGCACGTAGCACCGGTCTAGCAGCAAATTCTCATCCCTTTTCTGCCCAACTCTCTAATGCAAGAGTTAACCGTTACTCCCAGTCCTTCATTTATGCAACAGGTCAGCTCTGGAACTGTTTCCCTCTGTCTGTATTTCCTGCTTCCTATGATCTTCAGTCTTTCAAACGCAGTGTGTCCAGGCATCTCGAAATGATCGGATCTTGAATTTGTCTCTCTCTCTCTTGCATTTTGTTTTTCTCTTGGAAGGAAGTTTTGCGGGCTCGTTGCCTTTGGCTCCTTCTTCCTCACACACACAAAAAAAAGCAGTTCCTCTCGCTCACTCAATCCCTACTGACTGAGGAACGTGGAGGTTGCAAAATCTGCTCTCCTTACATCATAAATCCATTGTAGTTATCCACTTCAATGGCTCCTAGTGCGGTCGATAACCTAAGACAGAGTGACTAGCTCTCTCTCTCTCTCTCTCTCTCTCTCTCTAATGACCCCTAGTGCGGTCGATAAGCTATTCTTAAGACAGACTGACTATCTCTCTCTCTCTCTCTCTCTCTCTCTCTCTCTCTCTCTCTCTAATGACCCCTAGTGCGGCCGATAGGTTATTCTTAAGACAAACTGACCTGTTCTCTCTCTCTCTCTCTCTCTCTCTCTCTCTCTCTAATGACCCATAGTGCAGCCGATAAGCTATTCTTAAGATAGACTGCCTAGCTCTCTCTCTCTCTCTCTCTCTCTCTCTCTCTCTCTCTCTCTCTCTCTCTCATGGTTCACCTCACATCAGATACTGTATTGTCAGGACTCTACAAAATCATAACACATACATAAGTGTTCTAGACGTTAAATGAAAGTCATATGCTAGAGGCCGAAGGAAATGTGTTAGCACAACTCTCTCAGCAAGGAATGCTGGTCAGCACAATATGCCATATTCAGCACCTCGTGACACTTGGCCGGAAAGCCATGATACACACACACACACACACACACACACACACACACACACACACAGGCTTCTAGAACATTCAACAACCGTATAATCCACGTTACAGAAGCTCTCTCATACGAGAGAGAAACGAGAAGTCAGAAGGAGTTAGGAGGTTGGAGAAGAGAGAGCAAGAAGGGAGGGTCTAGAGAGAGTGGCACGGTGGGCTGCGAGAAGTTAGTTAGCACAAACGCTCGTGTTTAATATACTCAGTGTTAATCTTGAGCTTTCTCTTTTGAAGAGAGTAAAATACAATCAACCCTACACTCATCTGTATCTTCTCCCATCATCGACTACAAGTGAACTGAGGTTATCTCTCATAAATCCACTCACTATTTACTACAGCTCGGCTACGACTATGATTTAATCAATTACAAGTTTGATATATTATGTTGGTGGCCGCGAACGTACGAACCACGCCTGCGAGCCAACGAGTCTACGAGTCTACAATCCTACAATTCTACGATCAAGTAACCACAAGCAAGTAATCAGTAAGAAGAACGAGTTACGAGTGTGGAAAAAACAAGCTCTTTGATAAACTACAAGTAACAATTCTACGAGACAACTCTATAATCTTCTACACGCACCTGCAAGTAGCGGCAGTCTTCATCCAACAACAAGTAAATCACAGTAAGAAAGGACCGAGAGTTACCTCACAACCCACAACCATATCAACCCCCACCTGACCCCACTCTTCTCTCCAACCGCCCTCTACCTCCACCACCACCACTAAGCTGATGCAGGGACGAATAGGTCAAGCTCCGACGCAGCACATCACGTCAATTAACCCATGTCTGACAACACTATCAGCACCTGCACTACCACTTGCACTAATTCTCGTCATGGTGAACTTCAGTGAGTTGAATAGTTACTTCATTTATACAATACACAGTCATAGACAAAACATTCTGTTCAACATATAAAACGTGCTTCAGAGTTACAACTTACGTAGTGTACATATACCTACTTCATTTATGTACATTAATTCAGTCACTAGGTACTTGCACCAAAAAGAACAATTATATACTGCTTATATTCATTCATTTACTATAGCATTTATTAATTCCCAACGAGTGTTGCTACTTATACATACACAGAATATGTGTTTCATACGTAGAACTAAGCAACGATTCATATGCAGAGTGATAAATAAAATATACCATCACATTAACCCAGTGAGCGATTAAAAGAGGTGTAAAAAACAGTAATTAAAGCTATCTAGTGGGACCAGACAAATTAAATTGCAAGGAAAACCAGGAAAAAAATGGCCAACACCAATGACGTTAGCAGGAATGAACATCCTCTTCCACACAATCGTGATGACAAAGACTTCCACACAGTGCTGACACATTGTTCACCAGATGTACAAACGAACAACATGCGGGTGTGTATAGTTAATGTTATATATATTGTATATACATATTTTTATATAAAATAACAAAATATTGGGTTACATAATATTATTTACAATAATAATCGTGCAACATAACTACAGTAAGCCTAAGGGTCCCAAGGACTGGCCAGCAATTATGCACTCTTGGACAGAACCGAAAAAGCAAACAAACTAGAGAAAATCAATACACACAAAAATAAACTAAGACTGTATAACAAACAAAAATAAATGCAACTGATGCTACAAAGTCCACAATACATCATAAACACCCTCTACAAGTGAAACAAAGAGCAAAGTTATTGTTCTCCACGAGTCAGTGGTAAGGCAGTAGGCACATCATCAATATCAGCGACTCAGCATGACTGGATTACCGCCATACGGGAGCTGAGAGCGAACGAAGGAGGTTTCGGGCGTTCGCTGGGTAAACTAACCATCCAGATATGGCGTCGCCACTGGGCTATTCCCGGCTGTCGAGGCCTAAATTTTTCACGCGACCATAATTTCGAAATGGACGCAAGAATTTTATCTGAATAGTGGAAAAAAGTGAACAAAAAATAGTTTGGAACAGCCAGATCACACGGTCCAGTTAATGGACTGTCTGGGTAGTGGTCGTCTGGATAATCGAGACTACTGTGTATATATATATATATATATATATATATATATATATATATATATATATAAATATATATATATATATATATTTATGTATCCGACTCTGGGCATAGGCTTCACAGCCTGCTATCAAGGCCCAGCAGTCCTCCTACATACCATACACCTCTACATGTCACCACTTCGGCGCTAACACCCACCGTCCATATTGAATACATGCTAGGGCTGTCTCATACAGGACTGGTGTATTGGTATTAGCGGGGGTATTTTTACGACATGTCGGCGGGTCTTCTGGTAGATCAGTAAAGCCTGATTTAATGAAATTCAAATCCTTAAACTGTTCCCTGCCCCAGCCAGGATTCGAACCTGGGTCCGTAAGGACTGCAGGCCACCTTCTCTCTCATCAGCCGTTTGAGTATCCACTGCAGGACCGGCATATCCCGACCGAAGTCGGGATGATACAGCCAATGTATCTCTACCAAGTGGCTTAGGCTGTCTAGTAGAGATTGTATGTAGGGTGAGAAGTGCTTGTTAGTGTAACTGTCGTGTTGGAGTGGCTTTGAATGTGTGAGTAGTCTGTGAACCAAGTGTAATCGGCCCGCGCAAGCCTACTGGGTGCAAGCATACTTTATAGTAAGCGACACTGGTTCCACCACAGCACCCCTGGTGTCCGCCAATGTAGTACGTGGCCGGGTGAACACTCCCAAAGTTTATTACCCTGGCGGGGCGCGAACCCTGGCTCACCTGTGTACGAAATGCACACTCTACCACGAACCACAGAGGCTCCATATATATATATAAATATATATATATATATATATATATATATATATATATATATATATATATATATATACACACACTATCTGGTATGGATTTACTTATACCAAGTGAACAGTTCACTAAAAGATCGAACTCTCCAAAATGGTTTGATGGCAACTGAGCCAGAGCAACAGCCCAAAAGTCATTAGCATATAACTCTTACTTAAAATCAAAAACATCTGAATCACTCTCCCAATTTAAAATTGCTAGAAATCATGCAAAAGCTGTTTTAAATCTATCTAAATCAATCTTCAAAAGCAAGCATCAAAACTACTTAACAACCCTAATGACAATAGAATATTCTAGTCAACTCTTAATTCTCTCAATAATAACTTTAACAAGTCATCTTCCATTCCCCCACTAAAATCTTCAGATGGCATCATTACAAATGACCCGCGTGGGAAAGCAGATATCTTTGCCAGTACCTTTGACAGAAACTCGACCATAGACAATACCAGCCAGAATGTCCCAGTAGTGGAACTTGATTCTCCCGAAATTGCCCCACTTAAAATACAGACAAGATACGTAAAATCCATCCTACACAAATTGCCTACCAACAAAGCTGCAGGCCCAGATGGAATTCCGCCAATTGTTTTGAAAAAGTGTTCCCCTGAACTTGCCTCTGTCCTAGCTAAATTATTCAGACTATGCATACGTACTTCTTTATTCCCAAATTCATGGAAAGAAGCCAATATCCACCCAATTCCGAAGAAAGGAAGTTCGTCTGACCTCTCTGATTACAGACCAACAGCTGTCACATATTCTCCTCATACTTTAATTAATAAGCACATTGTTAAACATCGTGAATCCAACAACTTAATTAGTGATAGACAATATGGTTTTCGCCACGAAAGATCCACCATTGACATACTCAATCTCTTAACTCATACCATCCATCAATCAATTGATCTTTTTGGAGAAACTCATGCAGTAGCTCTTGATATCTCTAAAGCTTTCGACAGAGTATGGCACCGTTCCCTGCTGTCCAAACTCCCTTGCTATGGACTAACGTCTTTTGTTCCTTTGATTTCTTCATATCTTAGTGACAGGATAATAAGAGTAAAAGTAGATGATGTATATTCCAATTTCCACTCAATTAACGCCGGCGTGCCGCAGAGATCAATTCTGGCGCCAACCCTATTTCTGGTTCATATTAATGATCTTTTATCTGTCACCCACAATCCCATTAATTCATATGCAGATGACTCAACACTACATAGTTCATTCACACTCAGGCACCCATTTACAAAGTCTAATATCTCTACCTCTCAACTCAGTACAGCCATCTCCATAAATCAAGATCTATCTACGATCAGTGAATGGGGACCAAATAACTTTGTCTCTTTTAATGCTAGTAAAACTAAATATATACAGTTTACTAATAGACAGATATTGCCAGATTCGTACAGTACCTTCAGTGCTACTAATATTCCCATCTCCAAAAGTATTGAAATTCTTGGCGTCCTACTTAACAGTGCCTCAGCTGGTCCTCTCATGTCAGATCAGTTGCTAAAACCGCCTGAAAGAAACTTGGATTATTGTACAGAGTCCGTAACTTCTTTGCCGATGAGCAGTTAGCTATAATTTATAAGAGTCATGTGCGCTCTCAGCTTGAATATTGCTCACCCTTGTGGAATGGTTGTGGAGAGGTTGCATTAAGACAACTAGACAAAATTCAGAACAAAGCTGTTAGAATCATTAACAACCCTGTCATTATATATAAACTACCTCCCCTGCAAGTAAGAAGTAATGTTGCCTCCCTTGCATTATTTTACAGATATTTTTTTGGCAAATGCTCAGACGAAGTTGCGTCCATTGTGCCACCTCTCCATGCCTTCCCTCGTGCTACACGGGCATCTGGTAGCACTCATGACTGGAATGTCACTCAGCCATATTGCAGAACTTCTGCCTATCAGAATTCTTTCATTCCCAGAACTGCATCGCTCTGGAATTCGCTTCCCCAGAGTTGTTTCCCTCCAAATTTCAACCCACAGCTGTTCAAGTCTAACCGTTACAGATATTTTATGAACGGAGGACGCCAGTAATCTGGTTTATGGATTTTTTTTTTTTTACTAATTTGGTTTTCCTTCCTCCGTTCTGTTATTTTATATATATATATATATATATATATATATATATATATATATATATATATATATATATATATATATATATCCGATTGGAGCGCAATAATTACCCACTAAACCACCAGGCGCCAAAATTTGGTTATATGGTTACCAACCTGCATAGTAAATGGTTTCCTGATGCACGGGAAACCATTTGGCTTGTCACTCAGTGTAGACTCACCCACAGGCTGAAGGAAGTGGAAAGAATGAAGGAAAGAAAGACAGAAGAGGGAGTGTAAAGTCACCCGTAGGCAGAAGGACAAGGAAAGAATGAAGGAAAGAAAGACAGAAGAGAATGTAAGGAAAGAAGGATGGAAGGGAAAGGGCAGACACCCGAGAGCAGCACTACAATCACTCGACGTAGTGCTGCTCTTGGGTGTCTGCCCTTTCCTCTCCAGTCTTCTTTCCTTCCATTCTCTTCTGTCTTTCTTCTTTCTTTCCTTCATTCTTTCCTTGTCCTTCTGCCTACGGGTGACTTTACACTCCCTCTTCTGTCTTTCTTTCCTTCATTCTTTCCTCTTCCTTCAGCCTGTGGGTGAGTCTAAACTAAGTGACAAGCCAAATGGTTTCCTGTGCACCAGGAAACCATTTACTACGTTGGGTGGTAACCATATAACCAAATTTTGGCGCCTGGTGGTTTAGCGTGTAATTATTTCGCTCCAATCGGATTGAGCCGGTGAAGGTTTATATCCAAGGGGTGGTTGGGGTTGATTGTTCATGTAATGCCACTCAGGGATGAGTGAGGCTGGTCCCTCTCATCTTAAATGTCGGGACCAACTGCCTAGCCCCGGGCTCCTACGCTCCTCATGGAGCAATGAAGGATTGGAAGATGGATGGATATATATATATATATATATATATATATATATATGTGTGTGTGTGTGTGTGTGTGTGTGTGTGTGTGTGTGTGTGTGTGTGTGTGTGTATGTATGTGTGTGTACTGTACTATTGGCTACATATGAACCTGGTATAGTATAAGAGCAAGACTTTAATCTGGCAGTTGGTACGCCTGCTGTCCGTGACGTATTTAAGCATCTGTTGTGTCTGGGAGGATGAATGAATGAGTTGCCAATCACTGGACAAAACTGGCATGCAGATACGAATCATTTAGGGGAACGCAATATAAGTAATCACACATGCGAGTGTTTTCTATTAATGCCGGAGCACATTTAGTTAATAAATAAACTGCAGTGATTATCAAATGATATTATGAGGTTTCGTATCATAGACTGATCCATTGGGTGTTCACTCAGTCTTAAAAATAGCTGATGTCTTGTGTTGCCAGAGGGTGAAGAACCTCTTTATCAGTGCTTTATTTGATACAAAAATCAATTCATTTTCATGAACTATATAATGACATAATCTGTGTGTAAAAGCAATACATCATATGCAGATGTGGTTACTGTCTGTAGCCGCTGTGATGAAACACAATTCTCCCTTCTCTTTCTGTCAGCTGGAAACTCACTCTCATCTTCCCCTCCCCCACTCCCTCCCCTGAACTCCCTACCCCTGTCACTCCCCCCTTCCCCCACCAAACAGTCAGTTCCTCTCCCTCACTCAATCCTCACTGACTGAGGAACGTGGAGGTTGCAAAACCTGCTCTCCTTACATCGTAAATCCATTGTAGTTATCCACTTTAATGACCCCTAGTGCGGTCGATAAGCTATTCTTAAGACAGACTGAGTAGCTCTGTCTCTCTGTCTCTGTCTCTGTCTCTGTCTGTCTGTCTGTCTGTCTGTCTCTAATGACCCCTAGTGCGGTCGATAAGCTATTCTTAAGACAGAGTGACTAGCTCTCTCTCTCTCTCTCTCTCTCTCTCTCTCTGTAATGACCCCTAGTGCGGTCGATAAGCTATTCTTAAGACAGACTAGCTCTCTCTCTCTCTCTCTCTCTCTCTCTCTCTCTCTCTCTCTAATGACCCCTAGTGCGGCCGATAAGGTATTCTTAAGACAGACTGACCTGCTCTCTCTCTCTCTCTCTCTCTGTTCATCTCACATCAGATACTGTATTGTCAGGACTCAACAATATCATAAAACATACATAAGTATTCTAGACGTTAATGAAAGTCATATACTAGAGGCCGAAGGAAATGTGTTAGCACAACTCTCTCAGCAAGGGATGCTGGTCAGCACAATATGCCATATTCAGCACCTCGTGACGCTTGACCGGAAAGCCATGATACACACACACACACACACACACACACACACACACACACACACACACACACACACACACACACACACACACACACACAGGCTTCTAGAACATTCAACAACCGTATAATCCACGTTACAGAAGCTCTCTCATACGAGAGAGAAACGAGAAGTCAGAAGGAGTTAGGAGGCTGGAGAAGAGAGAGCAAGAAGGGAGGGTCTAGAGAGAGTGGCGCGGTGGGCTGCGAGAAGTTAGTTAGCACAAACGCTCGTGTTTAATATACTCAGTGTTAATCTTGAGCTTTCTCTTTTGAAGAGAATAAAATACAATCAACCCTACACTCATCTGTATCTTCTCCCATCATCGACTACAAATGAACTGAGGTTATCTCTCATAAATCCACTCACTAATTACTACAGCTCAGCTACGACTATGATTTAATCAATTACAAGTTTGATGTATTATTTTGGTAGCCGCGAAGGTACGAACCACGCCTACGAGCTACGAGTCTACAAGTCTACGAGCCTACAATTCTACGATCAAGTAACCACAAGCGAGAAATCAGTAAGAAGAACAAGTTACGAGTGAGAAAAAACAAGCTCTACGATTAACTACGAGTAATAATTCAACGAGACATCTCTATAATCTTCTACACGCACCTACAAGTAGCGGCAGTCTTCATCCAACAACAAGTAAATCACAATAAGAAAGGACCGAGAGTTACCTCACAACCCACAACCACATCAACCTCCACCTGACCCCACCCTTCTCTCCAACCGCCCTCTACCTCCACCACCACCACTAAGCTGATGCAGGGACGAATAGGTCAAGCTCCGACGCAGCACATCACGTCAATCAACCCATGTCTGACAACACTATCACCACCTGCACTACCAGTTGCACCAATTCCCATCATGGTGAACTTCAGTGAGTTGAATAGTTACTTCATTTATACAATACACAGTCATAGACAAAACATTCTGTTCAACATATAAAACGTGCTTCAGAGTTACAACTTACGTAGTGTACATATACCTACTTCATTTATGTACATTAATTCAGTCACTAGGTACTTGCACCAAAAAGAACAATTATATACTGCTTATATTCATTCATTTACTATAGCATTTATTAATTCCCAACGAGTGTTGCTACTTATACATACACAGAATATGTGTTTCATACGTAGAACTAAGCAACGATTCATATCAGTGATAAATAAAATATACTATCACATTAACCCAGTGAGCGATTAAAAGAGCTGTAATAAACAGTTAGTAATTAAAGCTATCTAGTGGGACCAGACAAATTAAATTGCAAGGAAAACCAGGAAAAAAATAGCCAACACGAATGACGTTAGCAAGAATGAACATCCTCTTCCACACAATCGTGATGACAAAGACTTCCACACAGTGCTGACACATTGTTCACCAGATGTACAAACGAACAACGAGTGAGTGTGTATAGTTAATGTTATATATATTGTATACACATATTTTTATATAAAATAACAAAATATTGGGTTACATAATATCATTTACAATAATAACTGTGCAACATAACTACAGTAAGCCTAAGGGTCCCAAGGACTGGCCAGCAATTATGCACTCTCGGACACAACCGAAAAGCGAACAAACTAGAGAAAATCAATACACACAAAAATAAATTAAGATTGCATAACAAACAAAAGTAAGTGCAACTGATTCTAAAATAATCCACAATACATCATAAACACCCTCTACAAGTGAAAGAACGAGCAAAGTTATTGTTCTCCACGAGTCAGTGGTGAGGCACATCATCACTACCAGCGACGCAGCGTGACTGGATTAGCTAATTAATAGATTTCTTTTTTTACGTAGGAAACGATGAGAGGATTAATAATACATATTGTGTAATATTACTACAGCAAGTGTTATAGATGTCTGATTCGTAATACAATTGATTGTTGTTATTGTGTTATTATTATGTAATTATCTGCATGTGCATACAATTATGTCGCAACTTACAGTAATACACACAATATACTGTAGTTGTAGAATATTACTACAGTTAACTACAATATTACTGTAATTACAGTATGTTGCTACAATTATATAACTACAAACGATAGCATTGCTGCAATTATGTTACTACAATTATGTAAGTACAAACGCTAATATTCCTGCAATTAAGTATATTACTGCAGTTTAAAGTATAATTATGTAACAATTATAATACAATACAGTTATGCAAAATACAATTATGTAACAATTACCATATTAATCTAAAATACAATTATGAACAATTACAATATTGCTTCAAATAAATAATACAATTATGTAACAATTCATATAGTGTAACTACAATGTTCCTACAATTCTGTATTACCAGAATCATCATATAAGTTAAGGGTAATATTAGACATTACTGTGGGCATACGACCATATGTAATGTAATGACCTAGCAATTTTACCATTGCACAATTATATGCGTGACACTCTTGTACATACACATTTGTGCCACTGTATTACTACGTTATGCAATATTCTATATTCAGTTTTACTACAATGTATTTACTCCATTATACATGCGATGTATTACTACAATGTGTTATATTTCTACAATATTTTTATGTCTGCAGTATTGTCGTGAATATTATATCTCTACAATATTATAATGAATACTATGTATTATTAGACTAGAATTAATTAGTACATGGTGTCATAGGTTTGCCAGCAGGGCGTGACAGAGCGATGTCAGGACTCTACAATATCATAAAACATACATAGGTATTCTAGAGGTTAAATGAAAGTCATATGCTAGAGACCAAAGAAAATGTGTAAGCACAACTCTCTCTCAGCGTGAAATGCCGGTCAGCACAATATGCCGTATTCAGCACCTCGTGACGCTTGGCCGGAAAGCCACGATACACACACACACACACACACACACACACACACACACACACACACACACACACACACACACACACAGGCTTCTAGAACATTCAACAACCGTATAATCCACGTGACAGAAGCTCTCCTATACGAGAGAGAAACGAGAAGAAGTCAGAAGGAGTTAGGAGCCTGGAGAAGAGAGAGCGAGAAGGGGGCGCCTATAAAGAGAGGCACAGTTGGGTGCGACCATGCGAGAAATTAGCTAGCACAAAACGCTCGTGTGTAATACACTCAGTGTTAATCTTGAGCGTTCCCTTTTGAAGAGAACAAAACTACAATCAACCTCACACTCATCTGTATCTTCTCCCATCATCGACTACAAGTAAACTGAGGTTATCTCTCATAAATCTACTCACTATTTCCTACAGCTCAGCTACGACTATGATTTGATCAATTACAAATCTGATAGTATTACCCTGAACTGCGAGTGGCCAGTCGGCAGTGCCATAGGGCACTCTAAGATGAGGCAGGGATAGCAGGGAAACCACTACCCACCAGGTCGGTGTCTCTGATATGTATTTGGTTATATGAGTAATCAGATGGATATAACGCACTGACAAAATTTTTGCCAAAGTTTGTATTAATATGGTTAAATTAATTAGAAAAAGACATCTTATTTTCCTTTCAAGGAGAAGTTCGAGGGTATTATTTATTAATTTACAGGACCCATATACTCATTTTGCGATACTACTACTACTAATACTAATAATAATAATAATAATAATGTACTGGCTATCATGACACAATGCAACCACATATTTCATTGAGAAGTCAACTCAAAGAATAAAATGTGTGATATATGCCAAAAGTAAGATCAACATATATTAGCCATATTAGCATTTCATTAGCTCGATCTGGACTGTGACTGACTCGAGCTGGTAAACATCAAGCTATTGCAGGTGCATCCCAGTAGAAACAGTGCACTGTTTACTCAAGGTAACGAGAGACCCCCACTCACCCTTCACCTCGCCTCAGCTCATAGCTACTAGTCTGGCTGCCATGGGGAAAGTGGTCTATTGTTCTGTTCTTGGTATTGTTCTCTTATGGCCACCGCATTGGTAATGGGACTATTCTCTGCAGCTTCTCTTTATCTGCCAATCGTCTTCGGCCATGGTGTTCCTTGGTGGTTGGCCCCCTCGGTTTATTGTACAGGTCTCCACTTTCTGCCCAACGCGTCAGCCATAATTAAACTGTTGTCTTCGATATTCCTAGGGTACTGGTGACCTCCTTATAGACTTTCCACTCTCTTGAATACCAATAATTCTACCTCGAAGGACTTGAGTGTCTTGCTGCCGGTTCATCGTTTATAGTTTTGCCCCGTGCTAGGTTTGTACATTTCCTCGACACCTTGGTTTGGGCTAAATATTGGTGACGTCTTAAAATGGCAACGCATGCAATTTCAAACAATCATGAACCAACGTCACCTAAATTTTTCTTCCAACAATAAATATAAACAATATTTTTTGTGAGGTTATATTGGTGGCTGTTTTCCATGTATTATGTGTAGCATTATATTGCACGTATATTAATCTTGTAATACAGAACATTATATTTATCAAACTTAACGATCTGCAGTGTGGTCTGCCGTAAGAGTACGCCGTTTGCCTAAGAAGTGTTCATGCAAAAATAGTAATTGTTTTTAGAATGCTTCATGTTTATGTTGGCAAATATTACATAATTCATACTGGGTATTCATTTGGTGATATAATTACGTTAGAAACAAGATTATTTTAGCAGTTTTTATAATATGGCAGGTGTCTCCGATAGGCTACTTTGCACGGGTGCAATCACACTTGTTGGAGACATTGGATGACCCAGGGTTAGCACTGCTGGGCAGACAAAGTCGGAACCTTGATTGAAACTTTACGACTTGGTTTCCCTAGTCAATAAACTTGTTTTGGACAGGTGTAACCGCATCAGAATCTATATTCCCCCATCTTGTCTAAGCTCCTTAGATATGGGTCTCTTCCAGCATAATATAATTATCAGGAAGTATTCAGAACAAAGTAACCAATTTCTACCAAGGTAGTGAAGCAATTAGGTATTCAACAACTACTTTGAGGAGGGCATTTTTTCTTGTCAAAATTGCTTGGGGTACGCGTGAACAGAAGATCAGAGGTTCTAAGATGGCAATGGAAGTGTTAATAAAGGCATGGTATATTGTTCACAACACCAAGTATGCTGTTCCAAGAGGTATACCGAATTTAAAGCAATCTCCCGAACACCCTTAGTTCTTTGGCTCTCTTTTTATTTACTTATGCAAACGTCATGTGATTTTATTCAGCACTGCCATGAGCAGACGATTTTTTTAAGCATTTGTTTATAGGTTTGTTGATTGTCTTTACAGATATAACTCACTGGTTGGGAGTTTAACTAGACGGACCATGCGAGGTGACAACGGGCCTAATCTTTGAGAAGGCGCATGTAGGGTCGTGGTTGGATGCCACATTCATCAGAGATATATTGTATTTTTGGAAGTCTTGAGGTCCTGGCAGGTGACCCGTTGTTGAGGAGGGCCCTATGCAGACACAGACAGCACATAGTTTCGGTCGGGGGCCTAGTGTGACGTATGGTAACCTAATTGTAGAAATGAATTAAAGGAGAGAATGGGAGAGAGTTATAAGAACAAAATTGCTGCTTAATCGAAATCCATTCCTACCTCTCGACTACTGAAGGTCTGCAATCCCATTCTGACAGGTGACGTCATTAATATGTGTTTTCTTATTCCAGACGTTGTTCCTCAGTGACAAAGAACTTCGAACAGTGATGGTGGATAATAGAAACTATACCTAACTCACTAGTTCGCAAAGTCCCCATGTAGCCAAATATATCTACTTGAAATTAGGATTCATACCACCTAAAGAATCTGATTATTGTTACACATAAGCAAATACCAATCAGAGAGACAAAGACTTGGAGGTTAGTGGCTTCCCTTCTATCCTCGCCTCCTCTCAGAGTGCCCTGTGGCATTGCTGACTCGCAACCCGCAGTTTGGGTAATATCTGATGCAAGGTGGCATGTGCGTGTGTGTGTGTGTTCTTACTTAATTGTATCTTTACAGGAATGAGTCAAGCTCGTACTGTCCCGTGTCTTAAACCATATTTATAGTTCATATCCTTAAATTTGTGAATTGTTTTGGCACACACTATTTCATTCGGTAGTGCATTCCATTGATCAATTGCTCTGTTTGGGAAACTGAATTTCCTTACGTCTTTATCACCTCTCTTCTTATGCAGTTTTTTGCAGTGTCCTCTTGCTGATGCTTCTCCATATGATAAGTAATCATTTATGTCTATTTTCTCCTTCCCTGATATGCGCTTATGTAGCATTATCATGTCACCTCTTTTCCTTCTCTCCTGTAGTGTTGGTAGATTCAGTTTATTTAGTCTTTCTTCGTAGCTTAGGTCCCTCAAGCTTGGTATCCATCTTGTAGCGGCCCTTTGAACTTTTTCAATCTTGTCTATGTGTTTTTTGAGATGAGGACTCCAGACTACAGTACTGATGCATATTCCAGGGTTGGTCTAATGAATGATGTTATTATCCTTCTTAGCATGTCTTCATTTATGTATGTGAATGCTATTCTCATATTTGCAAGCAGTGTATACATGTTACGTACCTTCTCACTGATGTGGTCAGCCGGAGATAGTCTGTTAATGATAATCACACCTAGGTCCTTCTCTCTTTCTGATGTGTATAGGGTTTTATTTCCTAACTTATAATCCCAATCAGGTCTTTTTCCACTTTTACCGAACTTGATTACATGACACTTGTCCACATTGAATTCCATTTGCCATGTATTACTCCATTCATGAAGTCTATTTAATTCTTCTTGTAGCTCTTTACAACAGTCTGTGTTAGTAATTCTCTTTTGTATTTTTGCATCATCTGCAAACATATTCAGATAGCTCTCATTTCCAGTGTTACTGTTTATATCATTTTTATACACTAAAAACATGATTGGTGCCAGCACTGAACCCTGTGGTACTCCACTAGTTACTTCTTTCCATGATGAGTAGTTTCCTCTTAGTACTGTTCTCATTTCTCTTTTTATGAAAAAATCTTACATCCAACAAAACAGTTTGCCTCGAATTCCTCCTTGATGGTACAGTTTCCATAAAAGTTTTTGGTGTGGTACTGTGTCAAAAGCTTTCTTGAAATCTAAATAGATACTGTCCACTCATCCTTCTCTTTCCTATATTGTGTTTGTTACTCTGTCATAGTAGCTCAACAGATTAGTAACACATGATTTTCCTTTTCTGAAACCAAACTGTCTTTCTGTTATCATACTGTGTTCTTCTAGATGATTTACCCAAGCTTTTCTTATAAGCTTTTCTTATACCTTGCTTACAACACTGGTCAGTGATACTGGTTGGTAGTTGAGTGGATTTTGTCTATTTCCTTTCTTGAATAAGGGGACAATATTTGCTTTCTTCCAAATATCAGGTAGTTTACCTTGACTCAAGGATTTCTTGAAAATTAAAAATAATGGTTTACTTAACTCCTTTGCACATTCTCGTAGTACCCAACATGAAATTTCATCAGGACCACTTTTTCCTCTGTCTAATTTATTTAACTCCTCTATTACTTTTTCTGCTATTTGTATATCTGGTAGTATGTGTGGACATGCATGTTCCACATAGTCCCTCTCAAAAATTTTTCTTCTGTAGAAACTAATTGGAAATTCTTATTTAGTGCTTCACAAATATTTTTCTCTTGTGTATAAGTGATTCCCTCATCCGTAATGGATTGTATTATATCTTTTACTTTGGTTTTGCTTCTGATGTAGCTGTAAAACAGCTTTGGTTGATCAATCAATCAATCAATCAATCAATCATTTCCTGTGGCACCCCAAGGGATGCATAGGGTCTCAATGAACTCTCTCCACCAATATTTGTCTCTTGCCATTGCCTTCAGATCCCACCAACACTCCTCTCCTGCTTCTTTTTTCATTGTCCTCAACCAGGTTTCCCTCGGCCTACCTCTACCTCTTCTTCCTCTAGCAATCCACTCTGGCACATCCTGTATTAAACAACCTTCTTTTCTGTATATGTGCCCCAGCCACTTCCAGCGAGACAGTCTCACATATTCATTAACTGGTTCCACTCTCGTAATATCCCTTACTCTTTCATTTGTAACACTGTCTTGCCACTTTACCCCAAGAATCCTTCTCAGTATTTTATTCTCAAATCCTAATACTTTCTGATCTGTTGCAATTGTACTGTACCATGACTCATGCCCGTAAATTAAAATGGGTCTAACCATGGACTTGTAAATTTTCACTTTAGTATGTACCGAAAGCATATTATTATTCCAAACAGATTTCAACATTCCAACAGCTCGCCAAGCCTGTCTAATCCTCTCCTCAATTTCATTGTTTAATGATCCATTAGATGATACAATCGTTCCCAGATATTTAAAGTTTTCTACATTCTTCACCACATTATTCCCAATTACACAATCGATTTGGTTCTCCACGTTCATATTAATAATTTCAGTCTTTCCACAATTTATTACCAATCCCACTTTTTCTCCTTCCTCCACCAGACAATCGAGCACCCGCTGCATCTCGTAAATACTTCCGCAAATCAGTACAATATCATCAGCATAGTCCAAATCCATCAGCTTCTTATTTTCTTTCCAGTTAATTCCTGCACCTGTTCTCCTTACAACCTTTTTCATAACATAATCCATAACCAAAACAAACAACAATGGCGAAAGAACTCCTCCTTGAATCACTCCTGACCTAACTTGAAATGGATCACTCAAAGAACCACCCACCATTACCTTACAAAAAGTAACTTCATGCAGGCTTCTAATAATATTTACAAACTTTTCTGGTATACCATAGAATCTCATAATTTTCAACATAGCTCCACGTGAAACACTATCAAACGCCTTTTCAAAATCCACAAAACACATGTTAAGTGGCATTTTCATCTCATTAGCTTGTTGCATTAGATGCCTTACAATAAAAATCTGATCATTACAACCTCGACCCTTTCTAAATCCCGCTTGTTCTTCTCTTAAAATTTTATCAATTACTGGCTCTATTCTGTTCAACAAGATTTTGGAAAAGACTTTTGCAACTACAGGTGTCAAAGTTATCCCCCTCCAATTGCCACACACACTTAAATCTCCCTTTTTTGGTATTTTTATAATCACTCCATTTTTCCACTCTTCTGGAATTCCACCATTATCCCAAGCCACATTAAAAAGTTTCAAAAGCGCATTCATAAACTCGTCATTTTCCACCTTAAGCATTTCAGGGAATATTCCATCCTCACCTGGAGCCTTAAAATTCTTTAACTCCTTTATAGATTTTGCTACCTCTTCCAAAGTTATATCCCCTGTTTCTATCTGCAAATCTCTCTCGGCTGGCAAAATGTCCTCTTCAGCTGGGATTGGTCTATTTAGAACAGATTCAAAGTGCTCTTTCCATCTTCCTTTTATATCCAAATCTTTAGTCATCAAATTACCATTTCTATCTCGTACAGGTATTTCCTTCCTTCTCTTTTCAGTCCCAGTTAACTCCTTTATGGCCTGATACGCTGCTCTTGTGCTCTGACCGTCATTTTTACTTAATTTAATTTATGTCTCTGTCGCCTTTTCATCATATAGTCTCCTCTTATCACGTCTAACGAGTCTTTTTACTTCAGAATGTAAACTCCAGTACTTTGCTCTAAGTACTTCAATTACCTGGCCATCAACATGTTGTTCTTCACTTCTTAACTTAGCCTCTTTCCTTTTCTGAATTACATTCCATATTTCATCTGACATCCACTTTTTCCTTCTCGCTTTTCCCTTTTTCTTAATAGTAACCTTAGCACTCTCATGCAAAACCTCTTTTACCTCTCTCCACATTTTATTAATATCATTGTCTTCAGATTCCATCAAAGTCTGCAGGACTAGAAACTTGTTTCTACATTCGCACCGAAACTTTTCCCTCGTGCTCTCATCACTTCTCAGCTCATCAAAATCATAATTATTACCTCCTGTACAATTACCATTAACGTTTCTCTTAAGTTTTATTTTAATCTTTGACACAACAAGTTGATGATCACTACCTATATCTGCCCCCCTCCTTACGCAAACATCTTGCAAATAACTCCTATGCCTTCTGCTAATTGCAATGTGGTCAATCTGGTTACAATATTTACCACATGGTGAAATCCAAGTAGTCTTATGTATTTTTCTATGCTCAAAGATAGTTCCACCAATTATAAGGTCATTTGCCAAACAAAAGCTTGCAAGACGCACCCCATTTTCGTTTCTTATACCAACACCCTCCTTACCCATACATTCTTCAAAGCCATCCCTACTACTGCCAACAATCGCATTAAAATCACCAGTGCAAACTAACACATCATGTCTTGCCACTCTATTCACTATATCCTGCAGCTTCTCAAACTGTTTTGGGGCTTCCCTCCTTATTCTTGTATAATCGTTTCTTGCCTGTTTGTAATTATTATACGCCCTTTCATTATTGTGTCTTCTGTATCTATTCCACAACAAATCTCTTCTTTCTTTTGTATTTTTACATTCTATATTGAACCATTTCTGTATTTTCTTATCTGCTTCTTTGTGCTGTGGGATGTACTTCTGGACTCCTATTTCATAAAGTTCACAGATTATTTTATATACAGCATTTAAATCTTGTCCTCTTAGCTCATTTTCCCAATCAACCTCTAAGAAATACTTCTTTAGGTCTTGATAATTTCCCTTTTTATAGTTTAGGCTCTTTTTGTAACTTTCATTGCTGTTAACTATGTCATATGCTATCCCGAAGTTGTAATTTAGTACTGCATGATCGCTTTTGCCGAGTAGAGGTGATATATTAAACTGTCAATATCATTTCCTTCCCTAGTAAATATTAGATCCAGCACTGAAGGTACATCGAGTCCTCTTTTTCTGGTAGTTTCCCTCACATGTTGCGTTAGGAAAAACTCTTGCACGAGATCCAGGAGCTTTTTGTCCCAACAGCTTTCTTGGCTAATTATATCTAGAGTATGCCAATTTATATTTGTATTAAAATCTCCAGTTAGTATAATTCTTTCCGATTTCTCTTCCATTTTATGTAGGAATGATCTTAAACTCTGAATTGTACTCTCTGCCAGGTCCTCATATTCGTCTCTTTCCCATGTGTTTGATCTGGGTGGCATGTACAAATTGGCTACAATTACTTTCCCTTCAGATGTGTTGATCTCTACTGCAATCAGTTATACTTGTGATGGTATATCTAGTTTTATTTCATTGACTTTTAGATTTTTCTTAGTTAATATTATAATTCCTCATCCTTTTTTTTAATTTTCTGTCTCTTCTCCATATATTGTATTCCTCTATGTTTAGTATGTCATTGGATATCCTTGCTGTTAATTTTGTTTCAGTTAGGCATATTATTTGTGGTTCATTTTCTCTGACATAATCATTCATCTCTAGTAATTTTGATACCATTCCATCCACATTTGAGTACATCAACTTTATCATCTTGTTTATATACTTGTCATGACATGGTTATACTAACTTCCTCCTTTTTATTCCCTCCTGTTTGTGTACCACTTTCGTACCTGCAATCCTATTACATTGTAAAAAAAAAATGTGTTCTTCTCCTCTTCTGATCTTCCCTCATTTTTTGTTTTTGCTTCCTCCCTCTTCTCTTTCAGTAATTCCAGTTCCTCTTGTGTTAGGCATCTTTTTATCCATACATTTTTGAACTCCTCTTTTTCCATAAGATTCTTTGCATTTTTTAGTATCTCCTCCACAGTGTTTACACTCTGGAAAGTCACCTTTAGAGGTCTTGTCTTGCTTTTCTCGTATTTCCTTAACCTTTTGGGTTCCTCTATGTCTTTACTACAGATTTCCTCTGATACTTCTTTCATTAAGCTCATTACATTTGCCATCTCCTTTTTGTCTCTTGTGATCTTGTTTTTTACTTCTTCCTCTTCTATACCAGTGATTACTATAGATTTGTTTAGATCTACTGAATCTCTGACTAACTTTGGATTGTTTTGGATTATTCTTTTCACTTCCTGTTTAATGCGTTTTTACTCCACCCTTGTTTCTAAGTCTTTCTTTACTTTCACCATTTCAGCATACGTGGTTTCCACATCATTTTTGTAGCTTTGCACAGCTTCATTCACCTGTGTTATCTTCTCATTATCACTGCTCTGGTCTATCAGACTGCTTACTTGCCTAATTGTCTCTGTATCATTTTTGAACTCTTCCATAACACTCTTGTGATTGACTACTGTACTTGCCATTTCACTCATTTTCTTCCTAAGTGTATTCAGTTCCACTGTTAGTTCACTGATGGTTGTGTCTTTCTTGTTGGCCTCCCATCCTGGTTTTTCTATTTCTTCCTTTTGCAAGTGCATCTGCTTCTTTATTTCATCAATTTCATTTTTGAAAGCCATTTCTAGTTTGTGTACACGTTCAACCAGTCTATTGTGAGTCTCCACTTCAACCAGTTCTTGGTAGAAATCATCATCTTGCTTTCTACCTTTATCCCTTTTCTTTTCCACATTTGCATTACTAAAGTATGTGTCCATTTTGCAATACTAAAAGCACAGAGTACATGTATTTACATTCCCCATGCAGCTGTAGTCTAAACAAACCTCAGCTGACTGAGCGCATTCTTTCACCTCTCGGTTCTCTTTTCTGTTTGAACAAGTCTTGTTTAAAATTCTTCTTATTTTTTTTCTTTTAATAATGAAAAATCATTTAGTCTAACCTGGTACAGAGCTTGACTCATATAAAGATACTAATTTAGGTAATGCCACTGTCCGTGCTGGCTCGGTACGAAGCACCGACGTCGCACGTCTGCTATCTCTGACTCCCACTGTGTGTGAGAGAGAGAGAGAGAGAGAGAGAGAGAGAGAGAGAGAGAGAGAGAAAGATAGTCAGTCTGTCTTAAGAACAGTTTATCGACCGTACTAGGGGTCATTAAGATGGATAACCACAATGGGTTTAAGATGTAAGGAGAGCAGATTTTGCAACCTCCACCTTCCTCAGTCAGTGGGGAGTGAGGGAGGGAAAGGAACTGACTGTTTAGAGGGGGAAGGGAGGAGTGAGAGGGGTAGGGGGTTCAGGGGAGGGAGTGGGGAAGGGGAAGATGGGAGGGAGTTTCCAGCTGAAAGAAACAGAAGAGAGGATTATGTGTTATGATAGCGGTAGCAGACAGTAACCACATCTGCGTATGATGAATTGCTTTTACAAACAGATGATATCATTATATAGTGTATGGAAATTATTTGATTTTTATATCAAATAAAGCATTGATAAAGTGGTTCTTCACCCTCTGGGAATGCAAGGCATTAGCGATTTTTAAGGTTAAGTGAACACCCACTTGATCAGTCTATGACACAAAATCCCATAATATCATTTGATTATCATTGCAGTTTATAAAGTAAATATGCTACGGCATTCATAGAAAACACCCGTGAGTATGATTACTTATACTGTAGTCCTCTAAAAGTGATTCGTATCTACGTGTCAGTTTTGTCCAGTGATTGGCAATCCATTAATTCATCTCCCAGACACAAGAGACGCGTAAATACGTCACTGGCTGCAGGTGTACCAACTGCCAGACCCAAGCCTCATTCTTATACCGTACCAGGTTCATATGTTGCCAGTGGTACATAGAAATCTATCAGTAATTTTTATTATAGGTCCATCTCACAGTGCATGTAACCTAGAGTGACTCTGTTGATTATATTTGTAATAAAAGGTGACTCAAAACTGTCACTTGTCATATGCTCTGCTGTTCAGAATTCATCCATAAAACTGGATAAAATGTCTGTTCCCTGGCCTTATCAACCTCCATATTTTGCATTCTTACATACTCTTTCATCATATCCCTGTTTCTTCTTGTTGTACAGTATCAAGCACCTCTCATCAAACTCACTGAAATATAGATCGTTTCCATGTGGCGGTACAAGTCATGTGACTTTTGTTTATGATGCCACACTGGACGACAAATTGTCGGACGTCTAGAGAGAGAGAACTGCAGATTCCATAATGATATTCCACTGTTGTGCCTTCGGCTGTAAAATAAGACAGAAAATTGGAAGTGGGGTAAAATTCTATTGGTTTCTAGCCAATGAGGAAAGGCAACAGAAGAGAATAGCTGCCGTGGAGAGGGAGAATTGCCAGCCGATGGCCTACACCCAGCTCTGTAGCAGGCATTTCATATCAGGTGAGCCGATGGTTTGTGAACAGATATGGGCATATTTATTTTTCGTAGCTGTTGCAGATGTCATGGGATAACCTGATTATGTTAATGTCTAAGAGTACATGACCCACATGACCATGCGTGTGCGTGGGAAAAGAGAGGGAGGGTCTATGTGACAGGCCTTGTTTTGGTGTTCCAGAATTTTACTCAAATGATGTCGGACATAAACTATATTCTCCATAGCAGATGTGTAAGTAAAACTGATTAGATTACTGGTTAGGTCATACTTAAGGTCAGGTTAGGTTAGGTAAGGTTAGGTTAAACCTTAAATTTGTATTTTTTCAATATTTTTCAGTGTGATTCAATTGAATCTGATATCTGTGTCATGGTGGATCATTTTAATAATAGTGCAGTACAGAACACTATTCAAAACTTCAGTATAAAGTCTATGTCCCACTGTCAGGAACTTTCCCATGACACGCCACGATCTTCATGCTTTCGTGTGTCGCCGCATTACGTCATGAATAACGTGGCGTGACTTATCGATGACGTACGTGTGACTTGACATGTCGTAGGAATAACTTAGAGGTCAGATCCAGTTAAATATACATTTATCACTGCGTACAAAAATGCTTTAATTATAAATGAGATGATAAATACTGTTCTTCTTTCGACAGCGCTTTATATTATCTTTTACCAGATATGTACTAAGACTGTTTTTAATATACAATGTAAAATCATTAAAACTATACTGTTGACGTCTTTAAGTTTTATGTTGTGGTATTAATCAGCATGAAATGAATGACGTTAATTTAAATTTGTGCCAATGATTTGCTTCACTTGTAATATAAAAGTTAACTTCAACAGTGATATGGACAGTTTGGCATATACTGTTAATTATGCATTATATGTAAAACCATTTTAAACATATATAGGCTGTGTGTATATATGTTGGCCTATAATTACTGAAATTTCCTGAATAAGAAATTTTTTTTGGTAACTTTCCAGAATTACTCCCAACTTACATTGAAGCTAAAAATATTCATTTTCAGTATTTACTGAGACTAATATGAATCTGATAATCATTCTGTTGGAAATTACTTTTTTTTTTGATAGCAAACCAAGCTAACCCAAGCAACCTAACCTAACCTAACCTAACCTAGGACCTAACTTGAAGATTAAGAAGAGAAGGTAACTGCAGTAGGCCAATAGCCTCAAGCTAGACTGCTCCCACAGGAGTGTGACTAATTTACCCTGCCTACAATAGTCCATGCAGGCCCATGCTAGGCAGCTCCCACAAGACTGTAACTAATCTACCCTGCCCATAATAGCTCATGCAGTCCCATGCTAGGCAGCTCTCACAAAAGTGTGACTACAAGAAAGACAAATTTTATATGCAACCTATACCTGTCATATGCTTATCTAGCCTATGCTTCAAACATTCTAAAGAAGAGGCAGCAACTGCATCACTGAGTAACCCTTTCCATTCATCTAGTACTCGACTCCCAGTCCCTCCTCCTTTGGCCGCACGTCAATAATTTACTGATTACCAGGACGATTTACATGTATGTCAATTCCAGAAAGATATATTACACGTATTTACCTTGAGGGATGCACTGGTGACCATTGATGGGGTGTTCACCAAATTGTGATGGTTATCGCCGTATCTGAGATCTGATTTCGGTCCCCAGTACTTGAAACTGGTGAATTTCTCCCTAGATATGGTGTAAGCGTCCAGCCCCTAACACTTTATCTTGTTCCTGTACAGATCCTTGTGGCGTTGATTCAGATTTCTGCATATATCAGACAGTTCAATCTCTGACAGCTCTGTCTGGACAGCCATTACTGCGAGGAGTTTGCCGTCCATTATGGAGTCATAAACATAAGCACATGATTTCTGTGACTTCACTGGAAAAGGTCTATAGGCTACCATTTTTTCCCATATTATCTGGTGCTGGAGAATGAAGTCCTCACACAGTAGCACCGATAAAACTGGCCACGCCCGGCGTGTTATTTTTTTTTTCTTCAGGTACACGTAGTCATAGAGTCATATTGGCAGCGTCGGAGGGAGTTCAGTGAGAAATGATTCGGCAATATCACGCCTTCACTCTGGAATAGATGAAACAATTCTGCTAATAAAAAAAAACAAAAAAAAAAACGTGTTTTGACACTAAATCAAGCTATACCTAACCAGCTGAGGCCTAACCTAACATTATTATACCATAATACCTTATTTTGTTTGGGGGAATGATGAAAGAATGACGTTGCCGAGTCTTTTCTCCAGGCACTCGATCCAGCAATGCCAATATGAGTGGATGAGCAATTTATACCCAGAAAAAAAAAAAATGCAACCGGGCAGCTCTACTGGCAGAATATACAATCGTCCCTAAATTTCTCCACATTCCCCTGAAAAGAGGATGGTGAACTGCAAGGCAATAGAGAATTTAGCCTGCAATCCACTGGGTTCATGTTCAAATGGGCCTGGACCCCACAACACCCCAAAACAACCACTCTACCTACATTCATCACAAAATCATATAAGAACACTTTCTTCAAATCAGTTACGAAGAGACTATGTACTGAACATTCTTTCCGAATCACAATAATTTATTTTTCGTTTATTATATATACTTCACACACATGCTTAAATTATCCCACAACCAATGATCTTTCCCATGACTTTTTGTTCTCATGCCATATCAAAATCTTCCACTGTTCTGGACGTTTGCAGCAGATGTTCTCCCTTAGACACTGCAAAACTTCACAGTAAAACTTTCCACTGACAGATTGACTTGGTGGGACGAATTTCTTGTGAACAGTTTTTATAATATGGCAGGTGTCTCCGATAGACTACTTTGCACGGGTGCAATCACACTTGTTGGAGACATTGGATGGACCAGGGTTAGCACTGCTGGGCAGACAAAGTCGGAACCTTGACTGAAACTGTAAGCCTTGGTTTCCCTAGTCAATAAACTTGCTTTGGACAGGTGTAACTGCTGCAAACTGCAGTGCGATGTGCCATCTGCTCATCACTCAGCAGTCTTGGCACAAATTTTGCAGCGATGCGTCTCTTGCCCAACACGTCTGACAAAATGCGTTGCACGCTCCCGCACAACAGTCCAACAATATCACAAATATCATGGATACTTCATCTACGAGTAGCCTGACAAACATTTCCGACATTTTCTGGTGTTCTTGCCATTGACGGTCGTCCAGAACGGTCGTTTTCGACTGACGTTTGTCCTTCCTTGAACCATTTGTACCAGAAAAATGTTCTGCTTTGGGACATGGCATTGTCACCAAAGGCTTCCTGAAGCAACCAGTGAGTTTCTGCAGCCATTTTTTTTTAACTTGAAGCAGAACTTGATACAGGTTCTTTGTTCCGTGAGGTCCGCCATTGCAAAACCGCCTAACCACCTACACATCACGTTACAGTAGAAAGCGTAGCTCAACAAAACTTCCACTCACAGACGCGGCCGGGACCACACTGACGCACAAGGGGTGCTGCTGACTCCTCCAAGTGGCAAAAGGCAAAACTGCAAACGGTTGGCTCCCTCTGTTCAAATTACTGGAACTTGTGTAGCATCTCGTATAGTGATGGCCATTATAGCACCTACCATCTATGTCCCCTTTGTTGTTTTACTTTCACCTTCCTAAGCACATTTACCTTTCTTGTCTCCTACAACACTGAAATACTTAGCTCCCTCATCAGTTCAAGTCTCATGTTATTCACCATTATTTTATGCAAAAAGTTACCCTCTCTCTCAAGAACCATAGCTTTGCCTCTGTCTACATTTGCAAGGTGACTCAAAGCTAACCCTTGTCATATGCTCCTTTGTACAGAATTCATCCATGAAACTGGATCCACTGTCAGTTCCCTGGTCTCATTAACCTCCATATTTCGCATTCTTACATGCTTACTTATCACATACATCCTCCTTCATTTTGTTGTACTGTACCATGCGCCTTCCATCATCAAACTCATTGAAATACAGGCTACCATTTTTTCTCAGAGTATTTGGTGCTGGAAAATGAAGTCCTGACGCAGTGGCACCGATGTAACTGGGCACATCCGTTTTTTTTTTTTTCTTTGGGTAGGCCTACACTTAGTCATCAATTCATATTGGCAGCATCGGAGTGAGTTCAGTGGGAAATTATTTGGCAACATCGCGCCTTCACTTGGGAATAGATGAAACAATTCAGCTAATCAAACCAAAAAATAATCAGAAAAGCCGTGTTATGACACAGAACCAACCTATGCCTAGCCAGCTGAGGCCTAACTTAACTTTAATCTACTATAATACCTTATTTTGTTTGGGGGGATGATTAAGATGTGACGTTGCCTAGTCTTTTCTCCAGGCACTCGATTCAGCGATGCCAAGTGTGAGTAGATGAGCAATTTATACCCCCCAAAAAAAAATTGCAACGGGATAGCTCTGCTGGCTGGATATACAATCGTCCTTAAATTTCCCCAAGTTACCCTGAAAGGAGGGTGGTGAACTGCAGGACAATAGAGAATTTAGCCTGCAATCCACCGGATTCACGTTCAGATGGGTCTGGAATCAAAACACCAAAAACAACCACTCTCACTCTATTTATTACATCACAAGATCATATAAGAACACTTTCTTCAAATAAGTTACCAAGAGACTTTCTACTCAACATTCTTCCCGAATCACAATAATTTATTTTCCGTTTATTGTATGCACTCCACACACATTCCTAAATTATCCCACAACCAATGATCTTACCTGTGACTTTTCGCTCTCATGCCATATCATTATCTCACAACCATGCGTTAATATGGGCACTGACACACCTTCATGCACACTTAGCCGTCTGTTGTAGTGAAGGCCATCATAGCACCAACCATCAATGTTCACTTTGTTGTTTTACTTTCGACTTCCTGAGCACATTTACCTTTCTTTTCTTCTACAACAACGAAATATTTACCTTCCTTACCAATTGAAGTCTCATTCTATTCACCAATATATCACACTGACGGTTCCCTTCTCTCGCAAAAACCATCACTCTGCTTCTGTCTACATCTGCATTTAAATCACACCCCTCGTAGACACCCACAAATCTCTCCACCAGTCTGCATATATCCCTGTACCCTTTATTCATTACCATATGTATGCAACGACTTATCCTACTCTCTTTTTCCTGAACTTGATTATTCTGAATTCTCTACTCTCTGGCTTCGGCTTTCCTGTCATTCTCTGACTTAATATATCTGTGCTGTATACTTATCTATTAATTCTACTGACTATGAAAAATTCGTCGACTATCTTACATCTACAATGGAACACATTCTATCCATTTCTCTTTTCTCTGAAATCTCCATTCTAGGAGATTTCAATGTTCACCACCACCTTTGGCTCTCCTCTCCTTTCACTGATCCACCTGGTGAACCAGCCTACATCTTTTCTATCCTTGATGACCTAGAGCAGCTTGACCCGCACCCTACCCGTATCCCTGACAGCTCTGAGCTCCAACATACTTGACCTCTTCCTTACAACTAATCCTTCTGCTTATACTGTTAATCTTTCCTCTCTGTTCTGCTTCTCCGGTCACAACCTTATTACCTTAACCTGTCCTACTGCTCCAGTACGACCTGTGGACCCTTCAAAGAAATGTCGATTGTGGCACTTTGGAGTTATGGATTGGGAGGCCCTCAGGCAGTACTTCTTTGATTTTCCCTGGGATGATAATTGCTTCTATGGCCAGGAGCCGTCTAAATGTGCCTTGCGCATTATGGAGGTTATTCTCTCGGGCATGGAAGCATCCATTCCCTTCTCATATCCTTTGACAAATGAAAGAAAGCCTTGGTTTAATCATGCTTGTTCTAATGCCGTCCACAACTAGGAGACGGCCTATAAAAGGTACCAGAGCCAACCTGCCCCTGAATGACATTTTTTTGTTTTGTTTCTGCCCGGCATCGTGCTAAGTCTATTTTTCACTCTGCTAAAAATAATTCCATCCGTACTAAATGCTCTCAACTCTTCAACTCGAATCCTTCCCGCTGCTACTGGCACCTTGCCAAAAACCTTTCTAACAAATCTACATCATCATACTTCCCTCCTCTCTTCTACTCTGATGGCTCAGTGACTATTTCTTCTACTGATGAGGCAGATCTCTTCACTCAAACTTTCTCTGCCAATGCCACCTTAGACAATTCCAATTGTGTGCCTCCACCACTTCCCCCCTCTGACTTCCTCATGGCTGACATTAAAATATATTCAGCTGATGTATTTTCTGTCATCACTGGCCTCAATACTGACAAGGCATATGGGCCTGATGGAGTCCCTCCTGTTGTCCTCAAGAACTGTGCTTACACCCGGCCTAGGTAAAGTCTTTCACCTGTGTCTATCAACTTGTACCTTTCCTTCTTCCTGGAAGTTTGCTCTCATTCAGACGATTCCAAAGAAGGGTGACCATTCCCAACCCTCTAACTATCGTCCAGTTATTTTAACATCCTGTGTCTCAAAAGTTTTCGAGTCAATTCTTAACAGAAAAATTTTAAAGTATCTTTCCTATCGCAACCTTCTTCCTGATTGTCATGTATGGGTTCCATCAGGTACACTCCACTGGCGATCTTCTCACCTAACTTTCAGACTCCTGGTCATCCTCCTTTTGGGACTTTGGCGAAAGCTTTGCCATTGCGCTTGACATCTGAAAGGCTTTCCATCGAGTCTGGCATAAATCTTTAATTTCCAAACTGCCCTCTTACGGTTTCTGTCCTTCTATCTGTGCCTTCATCTACAGCTTCCTTTCTGGTCGTTCTATAGCCGCTGTTGTAGATGGCCATCGTTCTTCTCCTATATCCACCCAACTCTCTTCCTTTGATTCATCAATGACCTTCTAAGCTGTACATCTTATTCTATCCATTCGTATGCTGATGATTTCACCTTTCACCTTTCCATTCAGTTCCTGCAATGTCCATCTAAGAAATTACTTCAACATACAAGGGATGAGGCTATGGCACACCTAATGTCTGACTTGGCTCGTATCTTTGACTAGGGTAAAAATAATCTTGTTGTTTTTAATGGATAACGGCCCAGTTCTTACACCTATCAACCCGACAAAATCTTCCACAGGAGTACCCACTAATGTTTGATAATATCCAGCTCAATCCTGCATCATACTTGAACATGCTTGGGTTTTCATTCACTCGGGACTTATCTTGGAAAGATCATAATACATCTCCTGTAAAATCTGCTTCCAAGAAATTAGGTGTGCTAAGCCGATTCCGTACCTACTCTACCTCTGCACGGTTGTTGACCTTATATACGGGTTTTATTCGCCCTTGTATGGAGTTCAACTCTTATGTGTGTGGAGGCTCCCCACATACAGCCCTTCTCAATAGGGTGGAGTCAAAGGGTTTGTGTCTCATTAACTCTCCTCCTCTTACTGGCTCCCTTCAACCTCTGTCTGTTCACCACACTGTTGCATCTTTACCTCTTTTCTGTCATTACTTCAATTGTCATTGCTCCTCTGAACTGTCTGCTTGCATCCCTCCACCTCTACGACAGGCACATAGTACCCGTCTAGCCTTTTCTGTCCAACTCTCTAACGCAAGAGTTAACCGTTACTCCAAGTCTTTCATTTATGCAACAGGTCAACTTAGGAACGGTCTCCTTCTGTCTGTATTTCCTACTTCCTATGGTCTCCAGTCTTTCAAACGCAGTATATCCAGGCATCTCGAAATGAACGGATCTTGAATTTGGCTCTTTTGTATTGTTTTTGCTTTTTTCTTGGAAGGTACGGCTTGCGGGCTCCTGGCCTTTGGTTCCTTCTTCCTTGCATAAAAAAAATATCCTCGCCATTCACCACAACCATAATTTTCCCAAGAATATGCAGTACCAGAATATAAGAACAAAAAGAATAAATATTTTCGGTTATTTTCTTTAACCTACCTGAAAACAAAAAGTTTCACTATGAAAAGAATCTGTGGAATTATTACACAATGGATGTATTTTAATGTTTAAAATTTGTGTCATGTTTTCCCAGGCAGGCGAATATTGAAAGAATCTTGAGAGGTGAATGAAAAGTGCGTTTTTCTTTCAGGATCTGGCCACAAGAGGGTTTAATTCGTGGTAGTGGAGGAAGTGGTGATGAGTGGTGCTGTATTGACACTGTGGCTTGCCCTGGCTAGTTTCTTTCTCATGATACACGCCCGCCTCCCCCACGGCTGTGGTAAGTTCCTTGTATACTGTTCACTTAATCCCTTCCATCCGGCGACGTACTTCATTTTATTTGATTTTATCTTGTTGTATGTAGCTCGATGAGATTTTGTGTGGCTTGAGGAACGTATATATATATTTTATTTAATGAAAGGTAAAAGGGAAGCTATAACTAGTCAGTGCAGTTCGATAACAGTATCCTAAGGTGAATAAAATCGTCTGGAGATTCGAAAATCAGAATCTGGGAAGATCAGAGACTGGGGAATATATACCGGTTAAATGGGTTTTGAAAGTTTGGAGACTACATGCCTGTCATTGATCTTTTATCATTTAAAAATCAGCTTCAGTCTAATTTCTTGTTGAGGCGCCTGTCATCCACTCATTCATTGTAGGGATGCCATATGGTCACTAAACTGAATGAGAAGCCAAATGGTTTCCTGTACCCAGGAAACCATTTACTACGCTGGGTGGTAACCATATAGCCGGGGATTTTGGCCGGGTTACGTGCCTCCGAGATTCCCATATCTAAAATCACTTAATCATGGCAGACGTTTCGGAAAGCCACAGAGGGCTTAATACCTGCCCATGGTCATAAGTGCATGGACAGACTCGCATGGTCATGTGGAATTTGAGAGGTGTGAATGAGGAGAGCAAGAGGGTGGAAGTGGTGAATATGTTCAAGAGTGCGAGACTTGCCGTGATGGCACTGTGTGAACCAAAGATGAAAGGGTATGAAGTGGAGGAGAGGGAGGGTGTGAAATGTGTAAGATCGTGCATGAAATGGCTAGGAAGATTCAAGGAAGGAGTTGCTTTGTTGATGAATGAGGTGTGGCAGAGTGGAATGAGAGATTACAAATGTGTCAGCTCGAGATGTATGTACGTCAAGTTCAAGTCTGAGAAGGTGAAAGTGGCAGTAACTGTAGAGTAAGCAGCGCACCGTGTGATGACAGGAGTGAGACAGAGAAAATCAGGTTTTGGGAAGGGCTGGATGAAGCAGTGGGAGAAATACCTAGGAGTTAAAAAGTGATCGTAATGGACGATATGAATGGAAGAGGTCCTGAGGATGACATAATGGGCTGTAATGGTGTACCAGAAGAAAATGATAGTAGGAAGCGACTGAAGGATATGTTTCAGGAATGGAGGTTGTGCATTTGTTGCTCGTATTTCAAACACAAAGATGCACTTAAATATACATGGTATAGAAGAAACAGGGATCGTGTCGAAAGGAACCTGATTGATTATGTGCCCGTAGAGAGGTCGATGCAGGGAATGGTTGCTGATATGAGGGCCGTGAGAGGACGATGTGGAGGTCTGTCAGATAATATGATTATGGTATGCAAAATCAAGCTGAGAGGAGTTAGGTGGACCAAGAAAGACAGGAGCAGTCAGGGAGAAAGACTGAAAGTCGAGAAGCTGAGGATAAAAAATATGGTAGATGAATACAGGACCAAAATAAGGGAGGAGTTAGAATAAGTGAATTGCAATTAAATGAATCTGGACAGCCTGTGGAATGCATATAGGGATTCTTTAGATTCCTTAGTTAGGAATGCTAAAGCTGTGTGTGGTGTGGCAAGAGTAACAATAAAGAAGAAAGGTACGGCATTGTGGGATGAAGAGGTTAAGAGAGCAGTCGAGGAAAAGAGGAAGAATTGGCTAGAATGGTTACAGATCAGGGGTTCAGTTGAAATAAGAACTGATTATATTGAGGGCAAAAAACACGTAAGGAAACTAGTGAAGAGAGGAGAAAAAAAAAAGAAGGTAAATGATGATCTAGGATGAAAAATGAATGCAAATTACTCTGAAAATAGGAAGTTATTCTGGAAGGAGATTCGGAAGTGTAGAAGTGAAAGCGGAAAGAAATGTGAAAGTGTGAAAGATGTAAGTGGCAGCTTATTAACCTGTCACGTCCCGACCACTTTCGCACCTCCGACTCCCCGAAGTCCCGACCATTTTTGGAATAAAAATTTTTTGTCTAAAACCTCCGCTTTTGGTGGGAAACATCGAAAATTCATAGAGAAATCGCTCACCTGAGGTTTAAAATACTCGATACAGGTAGGAGTACCTCCTTACCTTACAGGGTTTTCTATCAGGCTGGCTGCAAAGAAAACGAGTTCTATGGGAGGATAACTATTCCACACCACTCCTAAACAATATTTATTTATTTATTTGGTACGAATTTATATGTAGTATGAGAGTATATTGGTTTTCAAACAGTAATATAGGCATTATAAGCATTGTTTCACTCACTAACTCATCACCATTCCTGACCATCTTTTGCCACATTACCTGATCATCATTTCTGACTGTTTCTTCATCTAATGCTATGTAAACTTTGTCCTCCACATTGTCATTGATTGGAGAATCACTCTGGCCTTGAATGTCTTTATTGGCCAGGTCACTGGTAACAGGTGAATTGGCAAGACCATGGCATGCAGGGGGGGGGAGGAGGTTATGCGGTGCAAGGCATTGTCCCTGCTTGGCATCTTGTAGAGGAATAAAGGAAGGTGTCTCGTGTATACATAGGAAAAATCACGCGCGAAAATTGAAAACTGTGCAAATTAGGGACATTGCAATTGCAAAACGTACCAGTACATCGACGGGACTTGCAAATGCAAAAGTACCCATACGTCGACGGGACGTCTCGGGTTAAGCAATGGGGATGAAATATGGAGCCAGATTGAAAGAATATTCTGAAAGCCTAATGAATGGGAATAGAGAGACCAGAGCGGCTGTGAACATGATTGCTTTGGGGTGTGTGCAGAGGTGGAATGCATTACCAGGAAACGCGACACTCGCACAGGTGAAGAACGCTGTAATGCGACTGAAAAATGGGAAAGTAGCTGGGGTTGATGAGGTGTTTGCAGATATGATTAAGTGTAGTGGAAAGAGTGGAATGATGTGCTTGTTGGAGATCTGTAAGAAGGCATGGATAAATGGAAATGTGCCATCAGAGTGGAAATAGGCTGACTGTACCTCCGTACAAAAACAAAGGTGAGAGAAAAGGTGAGTGCAAGAATTATCGTGGCACAAGTTATCTGAGCGTTGTATGAAAGGTATATGAATGAATTATTATACAGAAAGTAAGAGAAATATCAGAAGTCCTACTGCGTGATGAACAGGGTGGTTTTGGGAGTGGCAGAGGATGTGTTGATCAAACATTTGCAGTGAGACAGATAATGGAGGAGGCTTGTGAGAAGGACTATAAGGTTTCTATGGTATTCATGGATCTGGAAAAAGCATACAACAAAATAGACAGAAAAAGACTGTGGCAGGTTCTGCCTACGGGTGACTTTACACTCCCTATTCTGCCCTTCTTGCATTCATTCTTTTCTCTTCCTTTTGCCTGTGGGTGACTCTACACTGAGAGACAAGCCAAAGGGTTTACTGTGACCAGGAAACCATTCCGCTGAGTGATAACCATAAAACCAAATTTTGGCGCCTGGTGGTTTAGTGAGTAATTACGGCGCTCCAATCGGACTGAGCAGGTGAAGGTTTATATCCAAGGGATGGTTGGGGTTCATGGCTTTCGTAATGCCACTCAGGGATGAGTGAGGCTGGTCATTCTCATCTTAAATTTCGGGACCAACTTGGCCAGCCCTGGGCTCCTACGCTCCTCATGGGGCGATGTATGATTGGATGATGAACGCATATATATATATATATATATATATATATATATATATATATATATATATATATATATATATATATATATATATATTCTAGATAAAAGTTATGCACTGATACCACTACACCATGGCGTGATAAAAGCTGAACAACCTGAATTTTTTGATGAACCAGGTGTACAGGAAAACATTTGGCTTGTCACTCAGTGTAGAGTTATCCATAGGCAGAAGGAAAGGAAAGAATGAAGAAAAGAAAGACACAGGAGGAAGGAAGAGAGGAAACGGCAGACATCTAAAGCAGCGCTACATCGAGTGAGTGGATGGTGAGCGCCCGTACCTACCATATATATATATATATATATATATATATATATATATATATATATATATATATATATATATATATATATCGGTCGAGATAGGCCGGTCCTGCAGTGGACACTCAAACGGCTGATGAGATTATATATATATATATATATATATATATATATATGTGTGTGTGTGTGTGTGTGTGTGGGTGGGGGGGGGGGAACTGGAGAAGTCCTCATGGAGAAATTAATAATGAAATCGACTTTATTATAGCAGATAAGAATGACACGATCATACTCTACATGTTACAGTTATCAACAAAGTAATTGTAGGAAGTGACCGCAGAATGGTGGGTTGAACAGCCAGATTCAGTTTCAGAAGGAAAAAACAGATGATTATATATATATATATATATATATATATATATATATATATATATATATATATATATATATATATATATATATATATATATATATATATATATATATATGTCCAATAAAAGCAGATAAAAATAAAGCAGCCACTCAGTTAGAAATATACCACCCATAATGCCCAATCATGTCAATCCAAAGTCCGATGTTAATTAACGTGTTTCTTCTGACAAGCTGAACACAGATCCTGCCCGTATTAGCCCTGCTTCAGAACTGATCACAGAGCCGGAGAGAAGCATGCTGGGCCGTTTGTCTTGCTAGACCTAACTCATCTTTTGAAAGTGATGCCTGCCAAACATTACAAAAATCGGCACATTGGACAGGAACACACAAAGCCACACTTACTCACTACGAGATGTATGCTAATATATTACTGTTAGTCTAGTTTGTAAGAAATTATTAATTCACTGTAACAAACTTTCCCAAGTTTAGTAAAAATTGTCTCCTGAAACAATGGACAATATTAATGTAAGAAGTCTAGTTACACTAAAGATGGAGAAATAATTCAGTAAGGTGGTAAGGATATAATAGGCAAGTGATTGTAGCTGGGTCCTTAATATTAGAGAGGTAAAATTATAAAAAGGTATAATGATGTAATATAATTGGTTTACTTCAATAAAATGAGTTTCAAGATTTACGATACGTGGTCATGCTAAAAATTCAGTATTTATAAGGTCGAAAAGGTGTTATAAGGAAAAGTACAATAGTTTATAATAATTACTGCTTATAGAAATCATATGGAAATTATGTATGGTACTATTTATAAAAGTGAAAATAATAATAATAATAATAATAATAATATTAATAAAAGCAATAATAATAATAATAATAATAATAATAACAATAATAATAAAAATATGATGATGATGATGTTGATAAGTCTACTGATATGACACCAAATGATTTGAAAAAGATTGTTCGTATATTCATCACCCTGTTAAAGTTACATACCACTTCATAACTGAAGTTCTTAACTGCACATGTGACAGTGATGACATTACACTTTGGTTATGCAAGAACTGCACTGGTAATGTAACACAATCACTGAATAATGTTCACACTGTTAATTCGGTTTTCCCACGTTTTCAGACAAGTTAACACAGCATAAATTGGGGTCTTTACTTTATTATGTCATTTTATTTCCATTTATCATGATGTCGCCTAGTTTCCTCCACCTGATGCAATTTTATCCTCTTCAGTAGTAGGTTACAAGTTCATTTCATTTCGACTATTCACATCAAATGCCACTAGGTACGACCAGTTTCAACGCCCCTTGGTGGCGGTACTATTCCTTTAGCCACTCTTTGTTCCTGCAGTCTATTTTACATTCGTGTAACACAACAATGAACTGGAAAATAGTACAGTAACAAGAAATCCGATAAAAGAAACGACTACGGGGGGGGGGGACACAAAAAACGGATGTACTCAGGTATGACTCTGAGAAAGTCCAACATACGCAAGTTCTCAGATGTGAAGGATAAATTGTCAGAAGGGAGGTGGAAGGTCAAACTGATAGTATGAAAGAGTTCATATTTGTAGGAGCGAAGTGCATATTGATAACGTGTAGAGCAAGTAACCACACATTGTGATTTAACAGCATAATAATCAGCAGCTTTATACAAACAAGTTGCAAGTTCCTAACGAACAGGAACACCAGGACAAATGATACTGACAGAGAGTGGGGTACTGAAAAAGAAGTACAGTATTGGACATGATCAAGACAAGCATTGTGCACTGGGAGTTTGAGGGTCGGAATGAAGGAGCAGAGAGATTGTAGAGAAAAAGTTGCGAACCAAAACGAACTTGGAGGGAGAAGTGTTACTAGGAAAGATGGCCAGAAGACAGACAGCACAAAGACGAGAAGTAGGTACAAAAGAAAAGCACAGTTGCTGAGATCGCTAGAGGATGTAAAATCAATGGAAACATGATCGTGAGATAAGAGGAAATATTCAGAGGAAACAGAGGCTTGCAAAAGGAATTACTGAATGAAAAAAGGAAAGGAATGATGTGGGTGTGATCGAACGTGATAGAAGAACGGTGAAGGCGGTGAACAACAATGGCTTTAGTGAGGCAGGTAGCTTCAAGTACTGGATAGAACTCCAAAGAGGAGAGGAAAACCCAAGAGATAAGTCAAAGCAAAGTGAGCCCATTTCAATACAGAACGAATATCTGAGATAGGTATTAGGTCTAACGTGACACCACCACCGACTGCATCACTTAGAATATGAACGAATGTTGTAACGAAGATTGTGTCCTCGAAGTGAAGAGAGTCCAGAGGAAGTCGTAGGTTATCCAGGTGCAGTTTGACATATAGCAACTCATATACAATTTGAAAATTAATTCTGTAGAACGTCCGAGAAGTGATGTAGCGTTTTTATTACATCATTTAGATGTACCGTGATCTTCAGCAACATGGAGTGTTGAATCAGGAGAACCCTGTTTTGAGACTCAAGGGCATCTGCCAACTCAGAAAGGTTGACTGGAATTCAGAGAGGTCACAAGTATTTGCTACACCAAAAAGGCCACCCAGAATTTCTCCACCGAGATCAAAGAGACCACGCTTCACACGTGAACGACTTACAGGTGGCTAGCTTGGAATTACGTCATTTTGGTGAGAAAATCTTGCATGGACATATTCGATCTTCCAACGGATAGGTAAGTAGAGAGGGTACCAGAAGGCGTCCGGATTGTGTTTCTCTTCGATGGTCGACAAAAGGACGTGTATTTCATCCAGCTGGTGTGCGAAGTGAGGCAGGGCAATGGCTACGGCATTCAGTGGCTCAAGGTTGTAGTGCAAAGACTCTACATTTACGATCACCATTACCGTACCTCCCAAGCTGATGGGTGTGAAAGCGCCATCGTCCTCATCCAACCCAGACCTTATGAGGGTCAGCACTGCTGGCAGATAGGTCTACAACATCTTTAAGTATAAAATAAAGTTAATGATTGTGATGACACGATTGAGGTGATAATTTTTATGGAAGAAACTGAAGGCTTGTATGCAGTGCACAATTTTGAGCAATATTCATTGACATAAGGAGAAGAGGTGTTTGAAGGGGTGTCAGAAGACGGAATGGAAAGGAGTAGGAGGAGAAGATGGAGTTTCTCCAAGTGACTCTTTCAGCACTAGACCCTTCGGGAAGTACTTAAGATCGTCTGCATGCACCCACTTGGTAGTTCTAGTCAGAGTGGAATGTTCCTGTACTCCAAATTTGTTACCCTTTCGAGTTATTACGCGGTGTGGGGCTGTAAATTTACTATCTAATTTAGAGATACGTGTAAACGAACGAGTAAATACTAGATCTCAGACATTGATGCCGATAGGTGATGCAGACTTATTGTATGCTGGCGTTGCACAATATTCTACTGAGATATGGCCAGATTTCCTTTTCGATACTGACGTATTTTCTTAAAGGCTGACATTTTTTCTTCCACAAAATCTTTCAAATTATAGAGTGGGCCAGGCTTCAGTGATAGCATGGAATAAGGCAAGTCTTTATCGAACCCATATAAGACAAAGAATGGAGATTCGCCATTGGATGCATTTATGGAACTTGGTATCCATTCATCCCAACACGCACCTTGAGAACCTGGGTGCCTCAAACACTCAGAAACTTTTCTGTTTTACCTATCGACAAGGCCATTGGCAGCTGGATGGTTGGGAGTGACGCTACATTTGTTGATGTTATAATGCGTACAAATCTCCAAAAAAGAGTCCATTAGTAAACACTGTACCATTATCAGTAATAACAGTCGACAGGGTAGTGAATTGACAAATGACATGATCTATAAGGGCACGTGTGACACTCTTAGCAGTCTTATCTTGGAGAGCTACGAGGACACAGTAGCGTGAGATATGATCGACTGCTGCAAACAAATACTCTGCACCGGATTCCGGTGTCATATGCACGGAGTGACTTTATGCTGGAAGTTACCCGTTTCCTTCTCTATTAAGCCTAAATTAACCTAACCTAACCTAACCAAACCTAACCTAAACTTAACCTAACCTAAATTAACCCAAACTAAACTAATCTTAATTCACGAAATGACTATTTTCACAATCTGCCCGTAACATACATATATATCTTTATATATATATATATATATATATATATATATATATATATATATATATATATATATATATATATATATATATATATATATATATATATATCCATATATCGACGTATAATTACTGTACCTACAGGTTGATAAGACATCCAACTATCTTCCTGACACATGCATTTCATACAGTGTTGTTGATAAATGGCACAAAATTTGAGATAACATGCGAATACTTTCAAATTAGAAGCTAAACGTCCACTCGGCGCATGAGCACTGAGCGTAATGGTATTTTCCAGCATAAGTCACTCCGTGCATACGACACCGGAAGAAGTAACTTAAGGAGGTTGATAGAAACAGTTCCTCATGGGCGTGATGGAAATGGATATTGCTAGATTGGGGCAGGTAATCTAGTTGACCTTTTGTGACGTTTACAGGAAATACAAGAGTCACATGGAACGTTGATGTCCTTCCACGTAGTAGGAGAATAGTATTAAAGGCAGGCATGAGGAGTGTCACGAATGATGTGAAGCACCGCAGGTATTAGGTCAGTAGGGGCAACAAGTTGGTGGACTTCTCTATTAGGAATGTCCTTTCCTGTAGGCGATGTCTTCTTTTACACAATACCACTGTCTAACATGAAATCGTCTACTGAGTCTGGCAGTGTAGGCATGGCTGACCTGACTCCTAATTCTAAGAAAATAATTAGAGTCCGCTGAGAATTATTGGCAACATCTGAGGTTAGAGTTGTGTAAGGAGTTTCATTGAGTCGACTTGGTGCTACTGGCGCGGTTATGTGATGTGAGAGAGCATCGGCAACTATATTTGATTTACCAGGTACATAGAGAAAGTCTGGATTAAAGTCTTAAATAATTACTGGCCATCGAGCTAGTAAGCCCGTAAGATTTCTTCCTCTGAATAAATCACAAAGCGGGAGATGATCTGTTTGGATATGCACCGGATAACCGTATATTATATCTCTGAAATGTCTGAGAGACAAAACAACTGAGAGGGCTTCGCAATCAGTGACGCTGTAATTTCATTCTGTGGCGATTAGGGCACAACTAGCGTGCCCTATTACACATATCCCTTTTGTCTGATCAAGTTACATCAACACTGAATCAGTTCCTGTTCCAGATGCATCTATATACAGAAGAAAAGGTTTCCTATAAGCAGGGAATGCCACGACTGTGGCATATGCAAGTGCTAGTTTCAGTGTTTCAAACGATTTAGACTGATCCTTAGTTAACAAAAAAGGTACGTTTTTCTTTAGTATTTTTGTCAGAGGAGTGGCGAATTGTGCATAACGCCAATAGCAGCCACTCAGACCAAGCAAACTCCTTGCTTCTTCAGTACTTGCTGGCTCTGGGAAGTTAGAGACTGCTTTAACTTTATCATCTGTGGTATGAATTTCTTCAGCATCAACTACATGTCCAAGAAATTTAACTTTCTAACATAAGAAATCATATTTACTGAGTTTAATTTTTAGACCTACGATTTTAAGGCGATTAGAGACGTGTCGTAGCATGGCAAAATGCTCAAGGATGGACTTCCTCACTACAATGATGTTATTTAGGTAAGCTAAAAGGGAATGGCCAATCATACCACTGAATATGGAATAAAGAAGTCTCATGAACACTGATGGACCATTTCTAAGGCCAAAAGGGCTCTCTTAAATTGATAATTTCCAGAAAGAGTGCTGAAATAGTTATCGGCCGAGATGACTCTTCCATATCTATTTGGCAGTGGCCACTAAGTCGAATGAGGTTAAAACTAGATTTTGTTCGCCAAGTAACTCTAGTAAATCTGTTATAAATTGGCAGCGGGAGTTGATCGGGTACAGTGACAGAAAACACCAAGAATTTCTCCTCCATACTTGGGTACTACGAAAAGTGGACTATTCCACGAACTTCAGAAAGTTCATTGATATCCTGGTCCAACATATCCTGTACTATCTCATCCGTTTGTTGTCTCACAGTGTGTGGTAGTCTATATGCCGGGATATAACTGAGTTCCGGGAACTGATTCTATTCGATGTTTAACCAAATCTGTCTTCCCCGTAGGTTCATCAGGCAAAGCCACAACATCTCTATACGCCTGCAAAAAATTGACTACTTGTTCTTTATATTTGGGATAATCACCTTAATGTACAGGCGTGGCCATAAATAGTCACCTATCCTCCTGTACCCTGTGCCTCAGACTGGCTCGTTTATGCACGACAAGTCACACTGGAGTAAGAGGGGCTGAGAGGGAGGGGCCAGAGAGAGAAGGGAAAGTGGGTTGGGGGGATGAACAATGGTGCTCGGGTGGAGTGAGGGAGGGGAGGGAATGTAGGTTGGGGGAGGGAGATTGAAATGCGAAACTGTGGCCACATAATTTGTCTATTTTCTTTCATTCAGGGCTTCATACAAAGGAGTTACTACTCGGTAGATAAAGCTGCATTACACCTTGTATAGCGGCGTCAGATAACAAGCTTCAGATAGGTGGTGATATCAAGGACTGGCTCATAAGAGAAATATCCTGACATGACAGATCAAATATCAACCTGCCCCATCCCGACCACTTTTCCACCACTGACTCCCCCCAATCCCGACCATTTTTGGAAAAAAAATTTTTTGGCTCAAACCCCCGCTTTTGGTGAGAAACATCGAAAATTCAGAGAAATCGCTCACCTGAGGTTTAAAATACTCGATACAGGTAGGAGTACCTCCTTACCTTACTGGGTTTTCTAACAGGCTGGCACCAAAGAAAACGAGTTCTATGGGAGGATAACTATTTCACACCACTCATAAACGGTGTTTATTTATTTACTTGATACGAATTTATATGTAGTACGAGAGCATATTGGTTTTCAAGCAGTAATATAGGCATTATAAGCATTGTTTCACTCACTAACTCATCACCATACCTGACCTTTTTTTGCCACATTACCTGATCATCATTTCTGACTGTTTCTTCCTCTAATGCTATGTAAAGTTTGTCCTCCACATTGTCATTGATTGGGGAATCACTCTGGCCCTGAATTTCGTACCGTGGCATGACATGGCTTTACTGGCCAGGTCACTTATAACAGGTGAATTGCTGAGACAATGGCGTGCAGGGAGGGGAGGAGGTCATGCTGGGTATTGTCCCTGCCTGGCATCTTGTAGAGGAAGGTGTCACGTGTATACGTACCAAAAATCACTCGCGAAAATTGAAAATTGTGGAAATTAGGGACCTTGCAATTGATTCGCGTTTATGTACGTCGATGGGATTGGCAGTGACAAAACGTGTGGACATTAAAGAACGTCGACGGGACGCCACGGGTTAATGCAGAGCCATAGAGATTGTGTGGACCCAGATTGTCAAAGCAAGGATGCCAGAGAACGAGAGGACACGGACCAGCCTCCTCCAGCAAACTGAGGAGGAGTGGGAGCTGTTCAGACAAAACCAACAAACAATCAACAACATTGTTTCCCCGGTGCCACGAATTCTGCATGAGGTTCTTAAGGCATGAGGCCACTGGAATACATACTAAGGTGATCCTTTTTGCTTTGGCTTGACCAGTGTTGGTAAACATTGACAAAGATATATTTTGGGAGTTTGGGTAGGATTTTGTTAATTTTCCCTCTAACAGATTATGAGAAATACCATTATCATATCCACCCATGACGTCAGACTTCAAATTAATTTACATTTTATACAGAATTATTTTAAATAGCCTTTTCATATTGAGATGCCATTAAATATTTATTGAACTGCCATGATGGTGACTGTATAGAGGGAGTGTATACGTCAAGGCTGATCATATAACATGTAACAGGCGTCCACACTGAAAGTCTGGAAAGTGTTTGAGCGAGCGACCGAGCAAGTCAGGCAGTGCTGAATATTGTCTCATGTGGCTCATCATCTTCCTCTGATTTCCTGACCTGAAAATACTAAAAGGAACTTCAAATTACATCAAATATACTCCCTCACACTTCATAAAACAAATACTCCTCTTGTATTAATTTTAGATCTAGGGCTTGGGACCTGGCAGATTAATAATGACTTTGCTTTTTGCTTACTCACAAAAATTTCTTTCACCAAATCTCTCGGTGCATTCCGATACGAATCAGAAATCAGACATTCAGAGTTTCTTTCGTCAATCAGGGTATTGTATTAGTCTGACTCGGATTCAGTCAAAATTTTCCAAAGAAAGCCAAACAGAATGTATTATTTGTTTTGAAAAAACAAGCATGGATGCTCTCAGCAATCACTGGAAAATACTGCTGGACTATTCTCACAGCCTTAAACCGTTACTTCTTGCGCAGCCAGCTGTTATGCTATTGTGCCTTATAAAAAATATTTCCTTGATTTATGGAAAAACTATTGGTAATTACGGGTTGTCTATGAAATGAAAATAATTGAGGATTTTTATGTGATTTCCAAATCGGTATCTATTTTTCTTGTAACTTCAAAATTGGCTGAGATATCCAAAAAAGTTCACTACTGTACCACAGTTTTCCTTCCGACCTCTGTCCACATTTCTTGCTGATGGGATAAATCTTTTGCTCGGTACTTATGTCGAGGGTCCAAATTCTAACTAAATTTGGTGTTTGAGCGAGCGATCCTCCAACACAGTACACAATGCCGACTCGGAAATTAAGCCAGTCACATGGCACATCTCATGCAATGTTAACACATCCACGCCTTCTTTCGCAGCTACAACACAGACAGAGACTTTTGTGAATTTGTGCAGTAACAAAATTGTGCAGTTTTTTTACTGCACTGTTTTGTTACAGTGTGTTTCACTATAACATCCAGACTATTTGTGGTAGTTTGTTGAGACGTAGATGAGTCGACCATTATGTCATTGTAAGAGGGAATGTCATGAGATGTTAGTGAATCCCCCTCCTTACTCTGAATTAGTGGTGGTCGAGTCACGGTACACTGAGTGATTGTACTAACTTGTGAGAGAACAGAGCGTGGGTAATCAATGCCAGGTGCTGAAAGTCCGTGTTCTTTAATAATACCACAAGAAGGTATTAGTTCAACAGAATGTTCAGTCATGATTTCTACGCCAATTAGCACATCTGCGGGATATTGGAGGTTGTTTGCGACATGAAACTCAGTGGTGAAGTGGTATAATTATTATCCATGCAGTTGTATTTCTAAAGTTACCTTGCCCTTCATGTAAAACTCTGAACCATCAACACCGCAGAGGCACATATCAGGTGGTTCAAGGATCCAGACCCGTCCATGCATGCTGGGTTAAGCACTGACGCCTATTCCTTCAACTAAAATTCACTTTCTCATCAGCTGATTCTTCCCCTGTCCCCTACCTTCCTTCTGACTTGGTGGTTGTATCTCCAACATTTTTTGGAGCTTACTTTCCTTGTCTGTTCACCAGACCCGTTTAATCGTTTCTCTAATGCTGTTTAGGGAGGATTCTCATATTAAATTCACCACTGATCCAGAGTCCATGAAGAATGATGGGACTCCTTCCCTTTTTCCGGAATAACTACCCCTAAATAAGTCAGACGGCCAGTTCTGCAGAATTTATCCTAAAGGTGCACTCGTCTTCCTCCAACCCACATCGTGCAAGGTAACAACATTCATCAGTGGTGTGAATCATGTGACAAGTCAAGTCTTTATGATACTTGCAGTAGGTGCGGTGGGATTGCAAAGGTGTATGCTGTCACCATTCCCGATGGGTTCACCCAGGACCACTGAGATATCAAGGCCTGTAACTTCCCTCGTGATGTCATCGTGACTGGTGTACCCTGCGCGGCACAGCCAGCCTCACAAACCCTCACTCACTTGTAGAATTTCGCTTCTTTCATATATATATATATATATATATATATATATATATATATATATATATATATATATATATATATATATATATATATACGAGGGAGATTACTCATTAGTTTTGTCATTATAATCGTTTCATCAACTGCAATAGTGAACATCAGTAATCCGTAACGTGCAGTAGATACTTAATCTTCACAGATATAGAAATAAAATAATATTTCATGAGAACAAAAGAAGTTTATTGTCTTTGTATTAATTACGTCTTCTGATTTATGATTAGAATCAACTTTTCTGAAGTCTTAGCTGATGTTTATGTTTACTTACTATTAAAGAAAACTGCATTTATATATTTAGGGTAACTCATGTATTTGGGTACTCCTCCTGTTTAAAAGAGTTGTATACTATTTCGTGTGGAAAACAGTAGATATATAATTACCTGACGTTAAGTATTGCTCAAGTCTATTACTCAAGAGAATTAAAATAACTGCACAAAGAAACTACGGAAATGTCTAAATTAAGCAAGGTGTAATATTCTGAAGTGGTTTTTTTCAAACTTATCGTCCTATAATTTCCGACTTTTTAAGTAATACGCTCCCAAGGCCAAAATTTCCATGTAGTTGCTGCAACATCTAATGTATCAGTTCAAAAGAGATACGCTTGATTGCAGCATACAGCACATTATTCTTGGGGGAGGCGGTGGCTCAATAGGTAGAGAGGTGGCCTGTGGTTCTACCAGACCCAAGTTCAAATCCCCGCTGGGGCAGGGAACAGTTTAAGGATTTGAATTTCATGTAATGCAGACTTTACCGATCTAAGAGAAGACCCGCCGACATGTAAAAATACCCCTGCTAATACCAATACACCAGTCATGTATGAGACCTAGCATGTATTCAATATGGACGGTGGGTGTTAGCGCCGAAGTGGTGACATGTAGAGTTGTGTGATATGTAGGAGGACTACTGGGCCTTGGGAGGAGGATGTGAAGCCTATGCCCAGAGTCGAACACATAAAAAAAAAAAAAAAAAAGCATCCTCTCTCAAGGAATTTGAATTTGAATTGAAAAGCTAGCACCAAGCCAAAACATTGGCTATAAGGCACTAAGGTATAAGACAGTTAAGTGGGCAATTAAATTAAATGTACTATGTGCAAAAGTGAAAGGAATTTGACAATGTTCAAAAGAGAGACAGAGCAAAAGTGAAAGGTGTTCGACAGTGTTCAAAAGAGACAGAAGCCTCCCAATAATGTTCCCTCTCGCCTGCAATCGAGCCTAGTTTATCCAGCTTATATGGCAATATTTATGAAAGTTCATAGTTTTTATCTGTACAGGACTAATATCCATAATCTTAACAACTAAAAGGAGTCATAGTACCGTATTTACCTTGCTATATTGGCTGGGTGAAAAGTTGTCTTAATGGTGCGTAGATTGCTTGCGAGATCATAACTTAGGGAAAGCCAAATACAGGTTTGTTTATAATTTCCCTTGCATCTGGGCACAACACAAGAACATGGCATATTGTATAAGGTCTTACTCCACAGATTTCTGCACTGTTAAGGGAAGTTCAGGTATAAGATGTCCTTGGCCCAGCAGCGGTATGCCCCAACCGTACCTCACAGTACACTGGTGTTTGCTCCTGCCAGGCCCCAGTCGTAGTGACGTCACGGCTCAAAATAGGCCCATGTGTGGGGCCTTGATATCTCGGTCGTCCCGGTTCACCCCTGTCTGCGATAACAGCTTCATTCACGGTGACCAGAGACACCGCATTGCCAATGCCAGCACATAATCGAGGATTGTTGGCCATGACGTTTAGCCATGACGTTTAGTAGACTGGTCATGGCGATTTTCAGGTGATCGGCGTCACAAGTAAGAGCAAACATGGTTAGTGACAGCCTTGGCAGTTGCCCTTGAACATGAAAACTCCGTTGAGGTGTGAGAGGTCTTTCAACCTTTATAGTTCCGTCTGTATTGTTGAGTGGTCATGGTGCGAGTACCTGCCTGCAGAGTGATGTCTAAGCCTAGTCTCTCATTTATCTACTTTGAAAGATCTAACAATTGGCCTCCTGGTTTGAGTCAATTTGTTAAGCGGTTTCTAACTGCCTTTGATCTAGCCAGTTGATAAATCTTTAAATTTGATAACCTCACCCTCACCGACATGATTTACCCATGGTGATTCCTGCAACAGCTGGCCTATCTAAGAACTGGTAGCATTAGCGTGTCATCCCTCATGTGTTTAAGGAGAGTGGAAAAAGCAGTGAGGGAATCCCCTTTAGAGTGAGAAAAACAAAACTTTATTAACTTCCTGCAAAATTCATCGAATGTACAACTGTCAAGGTAATGAGATCGTAACACAGCACGCATGTGCGATTTGCCTTGATTTTATTGGCCTTTTAGAAAAGGGATCTTCAGTGGTTCGGCATTTAATAGCCTGTTATCTGTGTCTGTATTGACTTCGTGGGGGAAATCGAATACTGATGTGGAACTATATTCAGCACTGAATTTGTGGAGGTTCATATTATCATCCAAGAAAATGGATTATAGAAGGAGGGCTTGGTTTGCCATTACTGTGAGAATTTGAAGTGGCAAGGTTGTAGGAGTAGTCACTCTATTGAGTGGACAGTGTGTGGGAAAAGTGGCAGGTAATCCAGTTGCAATGGTGTGTGACAGTGTTGGCGGTGGCGTAGCTGTAGCAGGATGAGAGATAGAGGCAGCGGGAAATTCTAGAGTCACGTGAGGAAGAAGGAGTAAGAGTATCTGGATCAAAATTTACTGGATTTTCTACAATTGTCGTACGAATGGTGGTTGTGGTAGATGTGGTAGGAGTAGCCTCAACAATAGTGGGAGCAGTCAGAGTAGTTGAATGAGATTTTGCATAAGATTTTCTGCTACAGTAGAATGTTACTACATTATTATCAACCCAATCATGCTCTTTACTATCTCTAATTGTCTGTCGAATGGGAGAGAGTTCAACTCTACATAGGTAGCTCATGAATGAGAAGGGGGTCTGAACAAGAGGAGAAAGAGAGAATGACGGAGGAGAGTTAAAAACAAAAAGAAAACAAATACAAGTACAATTATGAACTACATACGATGAATATTATTTTGAAGGAGTATGATCTATATACAATGAATATTTTATGAGAGTAAATGAGTTATGTACAATGAAAAGTATTTGAAAGAAAATGGCTTTAAGAAGTGTAAATACTGTGAGAGAGGAGGAAAGATTAATAAAAGCAGAATGAAATGTAATGAATAAACACAGATGAATAATTCTGTGAATCAAAAAAATGTAAACAAAGCTGCAGGCAATCTCTATAGAAAGGTTAAAAGATGACAGGAGAACATTAAAATATTTACAAATGCGTCCAAAGTGAGTGATCAACTTGTTCTGTCTGTCAAGCTTGTTGCAAAAGCGAGGCTGGAGACTTCACCGTTCCAGGAGAACAGAGGCTGTGATTGGAGAGAGCGGGATGGCACAAGTCGTGTTATGGTTGTATGTGATCGGTGTTGTTGATTGGAGAAGTATGATGACAAGAAACTGTGACATCGAACACTGCAACTGGCCACTCCCGCCTCAAGGATGTCCGTATGGTGATGGTTAGGGCTGGGTGGGGGTTGTGGTGGGGATTGCTGGGGGCTGACTCACCTGTGTGTGGTAGAATGGGTTTGACGTTTGGTGGGGGTTGAAGATTGTCAGAGTGGGGCAGGCCAGGATTCCACCATAACAGGACCTCACCAAAAATGCGCAGGATACACAACTGCAACCCAGGTGAACAGACAATGAAGCAGGAGACTGAAGTCAGGAGGCAGGGTGGAAGTGCAGGAGGCAAGGCGTGGGCAAGTGGCAGTTGCACAGAGAATATACGTAGATGACATGGAGTTAGGGTTAAACAACTTGATGTCCCCACTATTATACCACCCTTTATATCCACTGAGGTCAATCCGAAGTCCAATATAAATTAATGGTGTTTCATCTGACTAGCTGAACACAGATCCTGCTTGTATTAGCCCTGCCTTAAATCTGATCATAGAGCAGGAGAGGAGGCAGACTTCAAATTTTTCTAGACCTAACTTAGCATCTCTTGAAAGTGACGCTTAGTGATCTATCTATCTATCTATCTATAGCCTGACGCCCTAATCCCGCAAAGGGTGGCCGCAGGCAAAACGCCTCCAAGTCGCTCTGTCACCCAGCATTTGACTACCCTCCCCCCAACTCACCCCCCTTCCCTCATATACCTCTCAACTCCATCCCTCCACCTCATCCTCGGTCTACCCCTCCCTCTCCCTCCCTTCACCTCACCTACATACACCCTCTTAGTCAGTCTTTCATTCTCCATTCTCTTCGCATGTCCAAACCACCTCAGTGTATTTCTCCTAATCTTCTCAACCACATCTACATCCACCCCAAAACGTTGTTTCACTTCTTCATTCGTCAACCTATCCCTCCACGTCACTCCACATGCTCCTTTCAAGTAACTCATTTCCACTGCTCTAACTCTTGACTTGTTCCCCTCTTGCAAGGTCCACGCCTCGCTTCCATACGTCAGGGTAGGGCTCACAATACTATCATGCAGTGACTTCTTAACTTCCATACTCACCTCCCTATTTCTCATCACTGCTTTCAGTGTACCAACAACCTTCCTTCCCTGCTGTACCCTTTCACGCACTTCATCCCCCAAAGTTCCATCCTTACTCATCACACTACCCAAGTACTTGAATACACTCACATTCTCCATATCCTCACCATCCAACCTCACTGCACACTCTGTGACTTCATTCCTCTCAAACACCATAACTTTACTTTTGTTTACATTAACTTTCAGATTCCTCCTCCTACACACTGTCCCAAATTCATTCACCAAACCTTGCAACTCTCATTCATCTTCACTCAACAATATTGTATCATCAGCAAACAGCAACACCGGAATCTTCCAAATCTCACCCTCATTCATTAGAGCCACTCCCACATCCACTGCCCTACCTTGCACCTCCTTTACGACCCCATCCACGTATATATTAAACAGCCATGGAGACATCACACAACACTGTTACAGTCCCACATTGAGATAAAAGAACTCACTCAGCTCACCATCCACTCGCACCGTAGCCCTAGCTCCCTCGTACATACTCTTCACAGCACTCAACAATTTCCCCTCCACTCCATATATTCTTCATACCTTCCACATACCTTGCCTATCTATTCTGTCATAAGCTTTCTCCAAGTCCATGAAGGCAGCATACACTTTCCTTCCCTTCTCTAGATACTTCTCCACTAAACATCTTAGAACAAATATCTGAACTGCACACCCTTTTCCCTTCCAAAATCCACCTTGTTCTTCTCCAACTAGCTCCTCTGTCATATGCCTAACCCTATCAATGAGTATTCTACCATATATTTTACCAGTCACACTAAGAAGGCAAATACCCCTATGGTTACCACATACTTCTCTCTCCCCTTTCCTTTGTATAAAGGAACAATTATACCTGATTTCCAGTCCTCTGGAACCCTTCCCTCTTCCCAAGCCAATCTACACAACTTCCATATCCACTCCACAACAATCTCACTCCCATACCTAAGCATTTCACCACACACTTCATCAATTCCTAATGCCTTTCCCAACTTAAACTTCTTCATCGCTTCCACTACTTCCGCCCTACTGATCTCTTCCTCCCTCCTCTCATCTCTTCTTCTCCTAGCCATTCCCCAACCACTTATACTCTCACTGCTCTCACTCTCTACATTCAACTAATCCTCAAAGTGCTCCTTCCATCTCCTCAATTTCTCTCTCTTCACCAACAATCTATTATTCCTATCTTTCACTCCCCAACTATTTGACCTTTCACACTGCCTTACTTTCTTTACCTCCTTCCAAAACAATTTCTTACTCTCCCTCCATTTCACACTCAGATTCCTCCCAAACTCTTCATCCACTTTCTTCTTACTCTCCTTCACCAGTCTCTTCACCTCCCTTCTCTTGCTCACATATACCTCTCTCTTCTCTCTCTCATCTTCTCCCCTACCTCTACTCTCTAACCATTCACTATATGCCTTCTTCTTTTCTTCCACAGCTCGTTTCACCTCATCATTCCACCATCCTGTCCCTTGCACACCCTTGCATCTCCTCCTTACTCCACAAACCACCTCACATGCTGCGCCTATCTCTTCCGTAAATATCTTACATAAGTCTTCCACCCCTTCCATCTGCTCCAGCTCATACCTTACCAATCTTTCTTCCACTATGCTCTTATACTCTGTCATTTTCTCACTATCTTGCAATTTCTCCACTCTCCTCACAAGAGCTGCTTCCTCCTGTCTTCCCCTTCGTCTCCTCAACCACTTTCTTTGCAGCTCTGCCTTGGCCATCACTAAGTGAACATTACAATGAGCATTACAATAATTGGCATGTAGGTCAGGAACATACTTAGAATTCCACACTTACTACTAGATATATACTAATATACATTACTATCAGGCTAGTTTGTAAGAAATTATCAAAACATTGTAACAATAATAATGATTAGATATCAGGCTCTAAGTTATGCAGAGTGCAATAATGATGAGTGCATTGATCGAGTAACAAAAGTGCTGAGAAAATCAGCAGAGGTAATAGGGAAAGCTAATACAACCAGAACCAACAAGTATTCAAAAATGACCCTCGAGCTCATGAAAAGAAGAAAGGAGAGGCCTGTGAAAGAAAAACAAAGAAAAATGAAACAGAAAGATCAGAATTAACCCCTTCACACACGGTGATGCATTTGTCGTCATCAGGATTTGGCTGCAACAATTCACATTGACGCATTTGGCGTCATTAAAGCATAAAAACTTTCATCAGAGGAGAAGTTTTTGGCCGATCAGCTTCATTTTTGGAGGTGTCATAGCTTCCCTGCTCCTTGTCAAAAGCAATGAGTTGGCAACTGTGGGTCCAGATACCAGCAAGAGAGTGGACAGGTTATTCAGTACCAAATGAGCTGTGAGTGGGGAATGTACTGCATGGTTCTGTCCCTTTAAATTTCCACTCTTACCCCTGTCCCGCCCGTGCAACATATTTCACTATACCAGTAGCGCTTGTGTATAGTGTTTGGGCACTGTTGTGATTAGATAGGGTGTTGGAATGGGAAAGTTGGTGTTTGTGAAGCATTCCTGGTTGTTATCAGCCATTGGCCCAATGAAAATTATGCTACTGTTTCTAATCGACTACACTGGCTCTTCCCTGCACCAAATGTGAGTATTCAAGTATAAAAAATAGTGACAGGGAATCATGGGAATATAGTGTGCATATCTACTGTAAAAAGAATTGGTGAAATACATGCAGTAGCTTAGAGGAAGGCAGGAAACCGCCCAACAGTCATGACACGGCGTGGGTACACCGTAGTTTTTTAATTTTGTTTAAAACCTATTAGCCCTTGGATCACTGTTGTGGGCTCAAATAAAAGCCAATGAAACTCTGCATAGGAAGATCAAATAAAAACAACAGTGGCGAGAAAAAGTTTTTTTGCTAGAGCTCCCTGAATTATAAAAAAATCTGTTGTCTATCGGAAATGGGTTTTACTTTCTTGTTTATTACACCATACCTCGTATCAAACTGGGACCTCTGGCATTCGAAAGCTAATAAAGTTCTCTTTCCAGTGATGGTACAACATGTAGTGATTTATTAGTAAACATTCGACTTATGATGTTGGGACGTGAGATGTATACTCCTGAATCTTTGTTCACACGACCCTAAAGTACATATATAGTGTGTTTGTGTGTGTATGTGTGTGTGTGTGTGTGTGTGTGTGTGTGTGTGTGTGTGTGTGTGTGTGTTTTGCTTATCCTGTAGAACAAACATCGATCATTAGGAATATGTGGGTTCTGTGGCAAAATAAATATGTTTGGGTGGTGAAAATAAGCCGAGAATATACATTTTTGGAGCACGCGGTGGGCAGGGCGGGGAGGAGAGAAAAGCCAGCGCATCATGTCCCAGAAAACTTATTAACTTATCCACGCATGAAAGGGTTAAATAAAGTTGTCAACAAGATATGCAGAGAAGAAAAAAGAAAAAAAGAAACATTGGTCAGATCAAGGAAACCATCCAAAGAGGAAAATGTTTGAGTTAGGTCCAAAGTGAAATGGCACTAGGAAAGCAACAAATTATATCACTGAAAGACAAAAACGGTGAAGTCATTGAATACAGAGATAGGATGGTGAAGAGAGTTGAAGAATTTTACAAAGAAGTGTATACAACAAAGACAATAGTACTAGTAGCAATCTTTTAACTGATATAAGAGAAGTACCAGAGGTAACACCACACAAAATAAACATTTTAACCTATGGAAAGAAGGAAGGTCCCAGGAGACGATGGCATTATTACATATTTACTATCAGACCCAGGAGCAGAAGTACAAAACAGGCTCACCAACTTGTTTAGTCAAAGTTTAAAAAAGAAGAAAATTTAAAAAAATATAGTGTTATGCTTTACAAAATGGGTAACTCAAAATACCTTTGTGACTAACGATCCATTAGCTGATTACCAGTTATTTACAAACTCGTCACTAAATTCCTAATCAACAGAATAACAACAAATTTGGAAGGAAACCGATGAACAACAAATTTGGAAGAAAAACGACCAATTGAGCAGGAGGATTCCAAAGCGGGTAATCAACTGATCGTCTACATACAGTGAATCATATAACTGAGAAAACCACAGACTATAATAAACCGCTGTGCTTAGGTTTTACTGATTACAAAAAGGTTTTAGATTCAGTGGAGCACATAACAATTTTAAATTCATTGATGGAACAAGGAGTAAATGAGAACATTGTAAAACTACTCAGAAACTTATATAAAGGGGGAACTATTACAGTTAAATTAATGACGATGAAGAAAACTTCAGACTGAAAAGGGCATCTGCCACGGAGATACAGTTCCACCATAATTTTTTGGAGAATACCAAGAAAGTATTTTCAGAAAGCTAGGCTGGGAGAAGAAAGAAGTAAACATAGCTGGAGAAAACCTGAACCATTTAAGATTTGCAGATGACATTATACCAATCTCAGAAAAGCAGAGACATTGCAAGAAATGTTAACTGATCTAAATAGAGAAAGTCTCAAAGTAGGGCTAAAGATGAAATGGAGTGAAATTAATATTTAATCCAATTACACCAAAGAACATCATCAGAATAAGCGAAGAAATTCTTGAAGAAGTCGAGGAGTACAGTTATTTGGGGCAAATACTAAAACTAACTAAAACCATGATGGCAAAATAAAAGATGCATTACAGTTGGATGGAAAGCTTTTGGTAAAATTAGAGACATCATTAGGAGTAGTGTGCCAATGTGTATGAAATAAAACTTATATATCTAATGCTTTATTCCAGCAATAACATGCGGTTGTGAGACCTGGAAACTGACAAAATCAGTGGAAAATCAACTAATCCGTTGTGAAAGAACATTGGAAAAGCCAATGTTTGGAATATCTTTTATAGACAGGAAAACATCAACTTGTGTGAAAATGAAGACTAAAGTCAGACAATAGAGAAGATTTAAAGGAACAGAAATGGAGGCGGGTAGGTCATGTAGCAAGAATAAGGGATAACCAATGGAGCAAGAAGCTGACTGACTGGATTCAAGAAACTGTAAGTGTACCAGAGGAAGGCCTGACATGAGGCATATATATATATATATATATATATATATATATATATGTAAAAGGTGGGTGGGGGCGCTCACCATCCATTCACTCGATATATATATATATATATATATATATATATATATATATATATATATATATATGTAAAAGGTGGGTGGGGGCGCTCACCATCCATTCACTCGATGTAGTGCTGCTGTTGGGTGTCTGCCCTATCCTCTCCTCCATCCTTCTTTCCTTCCATCCTCTTCTGTCTCTCTTTCCTTCATTCTTTCCTTGTCCTTCTGCCTACGGGTGACTTTACACTCCCTCTTCTGTCTTTCTTTCCTTCATTCATTCCTCTTCCTTCTGTCTGTGGGTGACTCTACACTGAGTGACAAACCAAATGGTTTCTTAAACACCAGGAAACCATTTACTACGTTGGGTGGTAACCATATAACCAAATTTTGGCGCCTGGTGGTTTAGTGGGTAATTATTGCACTCCAGTCGGATTGAGCCGGTGAAGGTTTATATCCAAGGGGTGGTTGGGGTTGATTGCTCATGTAATGCCACTCAGGGATGAGTGAGGCTGGTCACTCTCATCTTAAATGTCGGGACCAACTGCCTAGCCCCGGGCTCCTACTCTCCTCATGGGGCAATGTAAGATTGGATGATGGATGGAGATATGTGTGTGTGTGTGTGTAATATGTATGTATGGATGGATGGATGTATCTGTTTATCTATCTGTCTTGTCTGTCTGTATATATATATATATATATATATATATATATATATATATATATATATATATAGATAGATAGATAGATAGATAGATATATATATATGTACAGAAGTCGGAATAAGTTCGTTTCCTTTTCCGTGTTTGTAACACTGCTCGATGGAGAGGTATCCCCTCCTGCCCCCTTCCTCATAGTCCCACACTCCCACACAACCCCCCCACTTTTCTCTCCGACTCCATATCCCCACCCGGTACCCTCCATACTCTCGCTCACAGCCAGCTAGGGGTTTCTGTGCTTCAAGCACCTCTCTAATTACGTGTAGTCCGAACAACTAATAAAGGAATAGTACAGTATATCTCATAAACCAAGTTAGGAAAAGGTTTACTACACTGTGTGTGTGTGTGTGTGTGTGTGTGTGTGTGAGAGAGAGAGAGAGAGAGAGAGAGAGAGAGAGAGAGAGAGAGAGAGAGAGAGAGAGAGAGAATAAATTTGTTGTGATTAAATGTTGCGGTAGTTGACACTTCTTTTACACACACATACACACACACACACACACACACACAAACACACACACACACACACACACACACAGAAAGAGAGAGAGAGAGAGAGAGAGAGAGAGAGAGAGAGAGAGAGAGAGAGAGAGAGAGAGAGAGAATAAATCTGCTGCGATTAAATGTTGCGGTAGTAGACACCTCTTTTAGACACGCACACACACACACACACACACACACACACACACACACACACACACACACACACAGAGAGAGAGAGAGAGAGAGAGAGAGAGAGAGAGAGAGAGAGAGAGAGAGAGAGAGAGAAGTCTGCTGTGATTAAATGTTGCGATAGTTTACACCTCTTTCACACACACACACACACACACACACACACACACACACACACACACAGGAGTTACAAGGAAAAGTTAGGATCTTAATGACTATGCAGGCCATACCGTGGAGATACTTCTTGTATGCCAAGGAATCCATATCCAGTTCACATTTATTCTCGTGTAAGATCCTGCCGATGGATCCCTTAAACTTCTCTACTGTTACCAACGTCCATGTTGAGTCAGTTCCATGTGGAGCAGATCTTCCACATGAAAAAGTTTTCAAATAATTCTGCTTGTAAATTTTCTCATTTACGGTTGTGTGCCGAGTCCGTGTTATGAGTAATCAACTTTGTATGGAATGTTTGTGAAAGCCATTCAGATTTTAAACACTTTAATGAGCTGACCTCGTAGTCTACGAGTTGCTACTAAAGAAGTCCCACAGCCCTCAGGCGAACCTGATACCTTAGTCTCCTGAACTCTTTTTAAGTCGACGTATGTCTTTTTCAAGCGACCAAAATTCCGCAGCGACTCAGGAAGTGGCCGTATTAAGGAGACATAGACTGTGAGACCAATCTCTTTATTCCGAGAGAGAGAGAGAGAGAGAGAGAGAGAGAGAGAGAGAGAGAGAGAGAGAGAGAGAGAGAGAGAGAGAGAGAGAGAGACTTGGAATGGTAAGAACAATCAGGAGAAATACTGATAAAAAAAAAAAAAAAGTGAGTGAGAGGAGAAACTGAGCGCAGGTGAAAAAATGGAACAATGTTATGGAAGTGACACAGGGACGCAAGCGCACACACACACACACACACACACACACACACACACACACACACTTTCTGAATATTTGTCGACCTATCTGTCTGTGCCTGTCTGTGTACTGTACTCCCCCCCCCCTTTTCTCTCTCTGGACCCTTTGTCTCATCCCCAGTTTCCTTTTCCCTCCTTCCACTTTCTTTATACCTATCTGCTCAGTCCCTACCTTCCTCCCTCTCACTTTCCTTTCCTTCGTCTCCCTCCCCCTCTGTCACTCCCTCCTTACCTCACTCTTCTCCCTCCCTCCCTGTGTCACAACTTTGTCTCACTTTTTTCATCTGTCACATGTGTTGCCTTGTTTTTTTCTCCATTACTCTCTCCGTATTTACTTGTACTAAATCCATTTCCTTCACTGCTTTCTTTCTGCAGTAATAACTGCTTGCTCGTTTTTCTCTCTCTTCTCTCCGTCTCTCCCTGTCACCCGAAATCTCTCTTTCATTCCGCTCTTCTCACTGTCTTTCCCTCCCTCCCTCCCTCTCCCTCCCCTTGTCTTCCCTTCTTAACATCCCCCTCCTCTTTCTTGCCCTAAAAATTAACCTATTTTCTTCCCACCCTTAATATCTACTTTCTTTCCTCAAATTTCTTTAATTTCTCTGTTTCTCTCCCTCCCTTTTTACTTGAATGTCATTCGTTTTACTCAGCCTCAATGCTTTCGTCTTATCCTGCTTAGTTCTTTCCCTGCATCCTTCCCAGAGTAACACACTTTCTTCCTCCTCCCTGTTGCCTTGCCTCTTTTTCTAATATTTCTTATTATCGTTCTCAGTATTCCGTTCCGTAGCTGTCTTTCCCACATTCTCCTTTTGTTATCCCTATTTCTATGTTTGCTCCATTCCCATTTTCTCTCAGCTGTCTCCCCTTTTCTCTCTACTTCCGTGTCTCCCGGCCTTTCGATTCACATCTCCCATTTCTCTTTCCCTTTCACAGTGCTTGTATCTCATTTCACCTCTCACTGTCTCTTCGTCTCATTCTCTGTCTCTTTTCTTAACTCTCGTTGTTCTCTCCTTGCCTCTCCCCTACTTATTTTCTCCGTAACTGAGCTCTCATTTCTCATTTTTCCACTCGCTCTCCCTCAGCGCCTGTCGCTCCCTGTCTTTTTTTTCTCTCTCTCTCTCTCTCTCTCTCACACACACACACACACACACGCACCCGAGCTACCAAGGAGAGCAGACGTGGGCCGACAGCGCTCCATACCGAGCCAGCACGGCCAGTGGCATTACCTAAATTATTATTTTTATATGAGTCAAGCTCTGTACCAGGTTAGACTAAATGGTTTTTTATTATTTAAAAGAAAATAAGAAGTTTAAACAAGACTTGTTCAAACAGAAAAGAGAACCGAGTAGCGAAAGAATGCGCTCAGTCAGCTGATTGTTTGTTTAGACTACAACTGCCCCAGGGAATGTAAGTACTCTATGCTTTTAGTATTGCAAAATGGCCACATACTTTAGTAAAGCAAATTTGGAAAAGGAAAGGGATAAAGGTAGAAAGCAAGATGATGATTTCTACCAAGAACTGGTTGAAATGGAGACTCACAATAAACTGATAGAGCGTGTACACAGACTGGAGATGGCTTTCCAGAATGAAATTGATGAAATAAAGAAGCAGATGCACTTGCAACAGGAAGAAATAGAAAAACTAGGAAGGGAGGTGAACAAGAAAGACACAACCATATGTGAACTAACAGTGGAAATGAGTACACTTAGGAGGAAAATGAGTGAAATGGCAAGTACAGTAGTCAACCACGAGAGTATTATGGAAGAGTTCAAAAATGATACAGAGACAATTAGGCAAGTAAGCAGTCTGATAGACCAGAGCAGTGATATTAAGGAGAAGATAAGACAGGTGAATGAAGCTGTGCAAAGCTACAAAAATGATGTGGAAAACACGTATGCTGAAATGGTGAAAGTAAAGACTTAGAAACAAGGGTGGGAGAAAAAAGCATTAAAAAGGAAGTGAAAAGAATAATCCAAAACAATCCAAAGTTAGTCAGAGATTCAGTAGATATCAACAAATCTATAGTAATCACTGGTATAGAAAAGGAAGAAGTAAAAAACAAGATCTCGAGAGACAAAAAGGAGATGGCAAATGTAATGAGCTAATTGAAAGAAGTATCAGAGGAAATCTGTAGTAAAGACATAGAGGAACAAAAAATGTTCGGGAAATACGAGAAAAGCAAGTCAAGACCTCTAAAGGTAACTTTCCAGAGTGTAAACACCGTGGAGGAGATACTAAAAAATGCAAAGAATCTCATGGAAAAAGAGGAGTTCAAAAATGTATGGATAAAAAGATGCCTAACACAAGAAGAACTGGAATTACTGAAAGAAAAGAGGGAGAAAGCAAAAACAAAAAATGAGGGAAGATCAGAGGAGGAGAAGAACACATTTTTTTTTACAAAGTAATAGGATTCCAGGTACAAAAGTGGTACATAACCAGGAGGGAATAAAAAGGAGGAAGGTAGTAGAACCAAGTCATGACAAGTATATAAACAAGATGATTAAAAGGCGACTAAAAGGGTTGGCGGAGGGTTAGTGCCCCTCCACGGAAAACAACTAACTAAAAAAACAAACAAGAAGCCTCGGACAAGGACTGACCAAACGATGACGACCCAGGACCGGACAAAGGACTTGGTAATGAGTACATGGAATGTAAGAGGAGCGAATGATGAGGTGAAAGAGAGAGAGATTGTCCAGGTGCTTGAGGGTGCGAAAGTGGATGTATGTGGAATAACTGAAACAAAATGGAGAGGAGAAAGTGTCAGAGAATGGGAGTATGGATGGGGTATATGTGCAGGAGTAGGTGAGAATGAGAGGGCAAAGGAAGGAGTATGTATAGTTGTGAGTAAAAGATGGAAGAGGAGCATAAGACAGTATGGATCAGTTGGGTCAAGGATTGTGTGGCTAAAGTTGAAAGTTGGAATACAAATGTGGGCGATTGTGTGTGTGTATGCGCCAACGCAAGATCTTCCTAGAAGAGTGAGAGAAGAGTTCTGGACAAATGTGGAAGTGTGCATGGAAAAGTTTGGAAGGAAAGAGAGAGTGTTTTTGATTGGTGATATGAATGGTAAAGTTGGGAATGTGAAGGTGGATGGAATAGTTGGTGAGTGGGGTGTGCCTGCTGAGATAGATGAGAATGGGAGTGCGTTAGTGGACATTTGTGCTGGGAGGGGGTTGGTGATAGCCAATACCCTCTTCAGGCATAAAATGATCCACAGGTATACATGGCGAGTGATGAGAAGGGTGGGTTGTAAACTGAATGAAAGGAAGGCAATGATTGATTATGTGTGTGTGGATGAAAGGATGCGAAGATGTGTAAAGGATGCAAGAGTGAATAGAGGTTGGGGGAGTGGACTTTCTGACCACTACTTGGTGGTGGCCAGAATTAGAATGCAAGTAAGATGGAGGAATAGAAGAGGGGAAAGACGAGAGGAAGGAGTAGTTGCAAGGAGAGTGGAAAGGTTACAAGAGGATGAGAAAAAGGCAGAGTATAAGAGAGAAGTGGATGAACGATTGGGCAAATATGAATTGGAGCAGATGGGAGACGTGGAAGGTGTTTGTAAGATATTTACAGAAGAAATATGTGCAGCATGTGATGTGGTGTGTGGAAGGAAGAGAAGACGGAGGGGGGTGCAAGGAACACAGTGGTGGACTGAAGAGGTGAAACAGGCTGTTGCACAAAAGAAGAAAGCATACAATGAATGGATGAGAAATAGGGGCGTGGAAGAAGTTGAGAGGCGGTAGAGAGAGTTATATGTGGAAAGAATGAGAGAGGTGAAAAGATTAGTAAGAGAGAGTAAGAAGAGAGTGGATGAGGAATTTGGAAGGAATTTGAGTGTAACGTGGAGGGACTGTAAGAAAATGTTCTGGAGAGAAGTGAAAAGAGTAAGACAGGGTGGAAGTGAAGTAAGCAGGGGAGTGAAAGATAAAAATGGTAGCTAGTGGAGAAGGGAGAAAAAGTGAACAGATGGAGAGAACACTTTAAGGAATTGTTGAACGTAGAGGATGGAAGTAATGCGAGTATAAGTGGCCGGGGAATGGCTGGGAGAAGGAGAGAGGTGAGAAGACAGGAAGAAATCAGTAGGATAGAAGTTGTGGAAGCAATGAAGAAAATTAAATTGGGGAAAGCCCCAGGAATTGATGGAGTGTGTGGTGAAATGCTGAAGCATGGGGGAGAGATAGTAGTAGAATGGATGTGGAAGATGTGCAGATTGGCCTGGGAGGAAGGTAGAGTCCCGGAGGATTGGAAGTCAGGTATAATTATTCCCTTGTACAAAGGAAAAGGGGAAAAAGAAGTGTGTGGTAATCATAGGGGCATTTGTCTTCTTAGTATAATAGGAAAAGTGTATGGTAGGATACTTATAGACAGAGTTAGAGAAAGAACAGAGGAATTAGTTGGAGAAGAACAGGGAGGCTTTAGGAAGGGAAGAGGTTGTGTAGATCAGATATTCATTCTCAGATCTTTAATGGAAAAGTTTCTAGAGAAGGGAAAGAAGTTGTATGCGGCTTTCATGGATTTGGAGAAAGCATATGACAGGGTGGATAGACAAGGAATGTGGAAAGTGTTAAGAATATATGGAGTAGATGGGAAGTTGTTGAATGCTGTGAAGAGTATGTACGATGGTGCAAAGGCTGCAGTGCGTGTGGATGGTGAACTAAGTGAATTTTTCTCTTTGAAAGTTGGTTTGAAACAGGGATGTGTCATGTCTCCATGGTTGTTCAATCTGGACATGGATGGGGTAATAAAAGAGGTACAAGGCAGAGTAGTGGATGTTGGAGTGGCCCTGGTGAGAGAGGATAGTGTTTGGAAACTCCCTGTACTGTTGTTTGCAGATGATACTGTGTTGTTGAGTGAAGACGAAGGGGAGTTGCAAGGCTTGATGGATGAGTTTGGGAGAGTGTGTAAGAAACGGGATCTAAAGGTGAATGTAGGGAAGAGTAAAGTGTTGGTCTCTGAGAGAGGTGAAGTTAGTGAATGTACAGCGAGGTTGGATGGTGAGGAATTGGAAAATGTGAGTACATTTAAGTATTTGGGTAGTGTGATGAGTAAGGATGGAGGTTTGGAGGGTGAAGTGCTTGAAAGGGTACAGCAGGGAAGAAAGGTTGCTGGTTCTTTGAAAGCAGTGATAAGAAACAGGGAAGTGAGCATGGAAGTGAAAAAGTTACTACATGACAGTATTGTGATACCAAATCTAACGTACGGAAGTGAAGCTTGGATATTGTTGGAAGGACACAAGTCAAGAGTGAGAGCAGTGGAAATGAGTTATTTAAGAGGAGCCTGTGGAGTCACGTGGAGAGACAGGCTGACGAATGAAAGATATAAAGGAGCGTTGTGGTGTGGATGTGAATGTGATAGGAAGCGTTATGAGAAACACACTGAGGTGGTTTGGCCATGTGGAGAGGATGGAGGGTGAATGACAGACGAAGAGAGTGTATGTGAGTGAGGTGGAGGGGGGAAGAGGGAGGGGGAGGCCGAGGATGAGCTGGAGGGATGGGGTGAAGAGGTATATGAGAGAGGGGGGTGTGAGTTGGGAGCAGGGCAGTGAAATGGCGGGGGACAGGGCGACTTGGAGGCGATTTGTTTGTGGCCATCCCAAACGGGACTGAGGCATCTGGCAATAGATAGAGAGATAGATTAAATTGATGTACTCAAATGTGGATGGAATGGTATCTAAATTATTAGAGATGAATGATTATGTGAGAGAAAATGAACCACATATAAAATGCCTGATACAAAACTAACACTAAGGATATCAAATGACATACTAAACTTAGAGGAATATAATATATGGAGAAGAGATAGAGACTTAACAAAAGGAGGAGGAATTATAATATTAACTAAGAAAAATCTAAAGGTCAATGAAATAAAACTAGATATACCCTCACAAGTAGAACTGATTGCAGTAGAGATCAAAACATCTGAAGGGAAAGTAACTGTAGCCAATTTGTACATGCCACCCAGATCAAACACATGGGAAAGAGACGAATATGAGGACCTGGCAGAGAGTACAATTCTGACTTTAAGAGCATTACTACATAAAATGGAAGAGAAATCGGAAAGAATTATACTAACTGGAGATTTTAATACAAATATGAATTGAAATACTCTAGATATAATAAGCCAAGAAAGCTGTTGGGACCAAAAGCTCCTGGATCTCGTGCAAGAGTTTTTCCTAATGCAACATGTGATGGAAACCACCAGAAAAAGAGGACTCGATGTACCTTCATTGCTAGATCTCATATTTACTAGGCAAGAAAATGATATTGACAGTTTAATATATCATCCTCCACTCGGCAAAAGCGACCATGCAGTACTAAATTGCAACTTCAGGATAGCATATGACAGTTAACAACAATGAAAGTTACAAAAAGAGCCTAAACTATAAAAGGGGAAATTATCATGACCTAAAGAAGTATTTCTTAGCAGTTGTTTGGGAGAATGAGCTTGGAGGACAAGATTTAAATGCTTTATATAAAAAATTCTATGAATTTTATGAAATAGGAGTCCAGAAGAACATCCCATAGCACAAAGAAGCAGATAAGAAATTACAGAAATGGTTCAATGCAGAATGTAAAAAATCAAAAGAGAGAAGAGATTTGTTGTGGAATAGATACAGAAGACATAATAGTGAAAGGGCATATAATAATTACAAACAGGCAAAAAACGATTATACAAGAATAAGGAGGGAAGCCCAAAATCACTTTGAGGAGGATATCATAAATAAAAGTAGTGATCAACCGAAGCTATTTTACAGCTACATAAGAAGCAAAACCAAAGTAAAAGATATAATACAATCCATTACGGACGAGGGAATCACCTATACACAAGAGAAAGATATTTGTGAAGCACTAAATAAGAATTTCCAATCAGTTTTTACAGAAGAAAAAAATTTTGAGAGGGACTATGTGGAACATGCATGTCCACGCATACTACCAGATATACAAATATCAGAAAAAGTAATACAGGAGGAGTTAAGTAAATTAGACAGAGGAAAAGCAAATGATCCTTGTGAAATTTCATGTGGGGTGCTACGAGAATGTGCAAAGGAGTTAAGTAAACCATTATTTTTAATTTTCAAGAAATCCTTGAGTCAAGGTAAACTACCTGATATTTGGAAGAAAGCAAATATTGTCCCCTTATTCAAGAAAGGGAATAGACAAAATCCACTCAACTACCGACCAGTATCACTGACCAGTGTTGTAAGCAAGGTATTAGAAAAGCTTATAAGAAAAGCTTGGGTAAATCATCTAGAAGAACACAATATGATAACAGAAAGACAGTTTGGTTTCAGAAAAGGAAAATCATG
>NC_136961.1:36048748-36081248 GCF_032717465.1 Coenobita brevimanus | reverse complement strand
CCCCACTTGACATGTAGGGAGAACGTTATGCCAACAGCATCTGGTGTTCCCAGGCGGTCACCCATCCAAGTACTAACCAGACCCAACGTTGCTTAACTTCGCTGATCGGACGGGAAGCGGTGTACTCAACGTGCTTTCATTATACATATCCTAAAATTTGTGAATTGTTTTGGCACACTCTGTATCATTTGATAGTGCATTCCCCCGATTAATTGCCCTATTTGGGAAACTGAATTTCCCTAGGGCAAGTCCATATGTGTACTCAAACATGTTGGCAACACAGCTGGCAACATTTCGGGAACATGTTTGCAGCAGTATTTGGACAGATGTATGCAAACATGTTTCAGTGCAGTTTAGAACACTGGCAGCAGAGGTAATGGGATAAGTATGTCCATACCAGGCAGCTGATATTTCATCAGGATGTTGCTGACACGATCTGGATGCTGCTGTTCCCAACATGTTTGCAGCTTGTTCCTTACTGTGTTGCTTACATGTTGCCAACAGTTGTTTGAACACACGTGTGGATGCGCACCTCCTTTTTTTATTGCCTCTCTTTTTATGTGTGTGTGTCTTTTTTTGCAGTGTCCTCTTGTTGATGCTTCCCCATAGGTTATATGTTCATTAATGTCTATTTTCTCTTTCCCTGAGATGCATTTATATAGCATAACCACGTCTCTTTTCCTTCTCTCCTGTAGTGTTGTTATATTCAGTTTTTCTAGTCTTTCTTCATAGTTTAAATCTCTGAAGCTTGGTACCCATCTTGTAGCTGCCCTTTGTACTTTTTCAATCTTATCTATGTTTTTTTAATAACAGAACAGAGGAAGGAAAAACAAATGAATAAAAAAATAATCCATACACCAGATTACTGGTGTCCTCCATTCATAAAATATCTGTGACAGTTGGACTTAAAAAGTGCAGGCTGAAGTTTGGGGGGAAACAACTCCGGGGTAGCGAGTTCCAGAGAGATGCAGTTCGGGAAATAAAAGAATTCTGATAGGCAGAAGTTCTGCAATATGGCTGTGTGACATTCCAGTCATGAACGCTACCAGATGCCTGAGTAGCACGAAGGAAGGCATGGAGAGGCGGCACAATGGATGCAACTTTGTCTATGCATTTGCCATAATAATATATGCAAAACAATGCAAGGGAGGCAACATTCCTTATTACTGGTAGGGGAGGGAGTTTATTTATAACAGCAGAGGTTTTTCATAATTCCAACAGCTTTGTTCTGAATTTCATCTACCTGTTTTAGTGCAACCTCTCCACATCCATTCCACACGGCTGAACAATATTCAAGCTGAGATCGCACTTGAGTCTTATAAATTATAGCTACTGTAACTGCTCGTCAATGAAGAAGTTACGGACTCTGTACAATAATCCAGGTTTATTTGAGGCGGTTTTAGGAGGTGATCTGACATGAGAGGTCCAGCTGAGGGCACTGTTTAGTGAGACACCGAGAATTTCAAATCTTTTGGAGATGGGAATATTAGTAGCACTGAAGGTGATATACGAGTCAGGCAATATCTGTCTATTAGTAAATTGTATATATTTGAGTTTTTTACTAGCATTAAATGAAACAATTTTTTTCTTGTTTAAATATCGGGATTCCAGATTACTCATACATACTACAGGGTTGGTCTGATGAATAATGTAAATATCCTTCTCGGCATGATTTCACTTAGCCTATATACGAGGATGTGAATGCTATTTTCATATTAGCAAGCAGTGTATACATGTTACTTACCTTCTAACTGATGTGGTCAGCCGAAGATAGTCTGTTACTGATAATCACTCCCAGGTCCTTCTCCCTTTCTGATATGTGTAGGGTTGAACTTCCTAACTTGTAATCTCAATCTGGTCTTTTTTCACTTTTACCAAACTTAATTATATAAGTTGAGAGGCGGAAGAGAGAGTTATATGTAGAAAGAAAGAGAGAGGTGAAAAGATTAGTAAGAGAGAGTAAGAAGAGAGTGGATGAGGAATTTGGAAGGAATTTGAGTGTAAAGTGGAGGGACTGTAAGAAAATGTTCTGGAAAGAGGTGAAAAGAGTAAGACAGGGTGGAAGTGAAGTTAGCAGGGGAGTGAAAGATAAAAAATGGTAGATTACTAGTGGAGAAGGGAGAAAAAGTGAGCAGATGGAGAGAACACTTTAAGGAATTGTTGAACGTGGAGGATGGAAGTAATGCGAGTATAAGTGGCTGGGGAATGGCTGGGAGAAGGAGGGAGGTGAGAAGACAGGAAGAAATCAGTAGGATAGAAGTTGTGGAAGCAATGAAGAAAGTTAAATCAGGGAAAGCCCCAGGAATCGATGGAGTGTGTGGTGAAATGCTGAAGCATGGGGGAGAGATAGTAGTAGAATGGATGTGGAAGATGTGCAGATTGGCCTGGGAGGAAGGTAGAGTCCCGGAGGTTTGGAAATCAGGTATAATTATTCCCTTGTACAAAGGAAAAGGGGAAAAAGAAGTGTGTGGTAATCATAGGGGCATTTGTCTTCTTAGTATAATAGGAAAAGTGTATGGTAGGATACTTATTGACAGAGTTAGAGAAAGAACAGAGAAATTAGTTGGAGAAGAACAGGGAGGCTTTAGGAAGGGAAGAGGTTGTGTAGATCAGATATTCATTCTCAGATCTTTAGTGGAAAAGTTTCTAGAGAAGGGAAAGAAGTTGTATGCGGCTTTCATGGATTTGGAGAAAGCATATGACAGGGTGGATAGACAAGGAATGTGGAAAGTGTTAAGAATATATGGAGTAGATGGGAAGTTCTTGAATGCTGTGAAGATTATGTACGATGGTGCGAAGGCTGCAGTGCGTGTGGATGGTGAACTAAGTGAATTTTTCTCTTTGAAAGTTGGTTTGAAACAGGGATGTGTCATGTCTCCATGGTTGTTCAATCTGTACATGGATGGGGTAATAAAAGAGGTACAAGGTAGGGTAGTGGATGTTGGAGTGGCCCTGGTGAGAGAGGATAGTGTTTGGAAACTCCCTGTACTGTTGTTTGCAGATGATACTGTGTTGTTGAGTGAAGACGAAGGGGAGCTGCAAGGCTTGGTGGATGAGTTTGAGAGAGTGTGTAAGAAACGGACTCTAAAGGTGAATGTAGGGAAGAGTAAAGTGATGGTCTTTGCGAGAGGTGAAGTCAGTGAATGTACAGCGAGGTTGGAGGGTGAGGAATTGGAAAATGTGAGTATGTTTAAGTACTTGGGTAGTGTGATGAGTAAGGATGGAGGTTTGGAGGGTGAAGTGCTTGAAAGGGTACAGCAGGGAAGAAAGGTTGCTGGTTCTTTGAAAGCAGTGATAAGAAACAGGGAAGTGAACATGGAAGTGAAAAAGTTATTACATGACAGTATTGTGATACCAACTCTAACGTACGGAAATGAAGCTTGGACGTTGTTGGAAGAACACAAGTCAAGAGTGAGAGCCGTGGAAATGAGTTATTTAAGAGGAGCCTGTGGAGTCACATGGAGAAACAGGCTGACGAATGAGGATATAAAGGAGCGTTGTGGTGTTGATGTGGATGTGATAGGAAGCGTTATGAGGAACACACTGAGGTGGTTTGGCCATGTGGAGAGGATGGAGGGTGAAAGACTGACGAAGAGAGTGTATGTGAGTGAGGTGGAGGGGGAAAGAGGGAGGGGGAGGCCGAGGATGAGATGGGGAGATGGGGTGGAGAGGTATATGAGAGAGGAGGGTGTGAGTTGGGAGCAGGGGAGTGAAATGGCGGGGGACAGGGCGACTTGGAGGCGATTTGTTTGTGGCCACCCCAAACGGGATTAAGGCGTCTGGCAATAGATAGATAGAATTATATAACACTTGACGACATTAAATTCCATTTGCCACATATTGCTCCATTCATTAAGTTTATTTAATTCTTCTTGTAGCTCTTTGCAACAATCTGTGTTAGTAATTCTCCTTTGTATTTTTGCATCATCACCAAACATATTTAGATAGCTCCCATTCTCAGTGGTACTGTCTATGTCATATGTATAAATACTAAAAACATAACTGGTACCACCACTGAGCCCTGTGGAACTCCGCCAGTCACTTGCCTCCATGATGAGTTAATTTCCCCTTAGTACTGTTTTCACTTCCCTTTTTCTGAGAAAATCCTGTATCCAACAGTACAAGTTGCCTTGGATACCTCCTTGATGGTACTGTTCTCATAAAAGTCTTTGGTGCAGTACTCTGTCAAATGCTGTCTTGAAATCTAAATAGATACTGTCCACCCATCCTTTTCTTTTCTGTAATGTTTCTGCAGCTCCATCATACTAGTTAACGGATGAGTAACACATGATTTTCCCTTTCTAAAATCGAGCTGCCTTTCTCTTATCATACTGTGTTCTTCTTGATGGTTTACCCAAACTTTTCATATCAGTTTTTCTAGTACCTTACAACACTGGTCAGTGATACTGATGGGTAGTTGAGTGGATTCTGTCTATTCCCTTTCTTGAATAGGGGAACAATGTTTTGCTTTCTTCCAAAAATAAGGTAGTTTATCTTGACCTAAGGATTCCTTGAATATTAAATATATTAGTCTGCTTAACTCTTCTGCACATTCATGTAGCACCCAACCTGAAATTTCGTGAGGAGCATATGCTTTTCCTTTGTCTAATTTACTTAAATCTTCCTGTACTTTTCTGATATTTGTAAATCTGGTAATATCTGTGGACATGCATGTTCCATATCATCTCTTTCAAAATTATTTTCTTCTGTAAAAAGTGATTGGAAATTTTTATTTAGTGCTTCACAAATCTCTTTCTCTCCTGTATAGATGATCCTCCCATCCTTAATTGACTGTATTTTATCTTTAACTTTGGATTTCCTTCGGATGTAGCTGTAAAACAGCATAGGTTAATCACTACTTTCGTTTATAATGTCTTCCTCAAACTGTCTTTGAGCTTCCCTCCTTTTCCTTGTCTCATCATTACTTGCCTGTTTATAATAATTTTTATATGCCCTCTCACTACTGTGTCTTCATTATCTAATCCACAGCAAATGTGTTTTCTCTTTTGATTTTGTACATTCTGTATAAAACCATTTCTTTATCTTCAATTTTGTTTTTTTGTGCTATCAATCAATCAATCATTTCCTGTGGCACCCTCGGGGATGCATAGGGCCTCGATGAACTCACACCACCACATCCTATCTTGTGCTAACTCCTCAAGATCTCCCCAACACTCATCTCCAGCTTCCCGTCTCATTGTCCTCACCCACGTCTCTTTTGGCCTTCCTCTACCTCTCCTACCAAGGGCCACCCACCCTGGTGTACCTCGTACTATTCCCTGTCTCCTATACACATGTCCTAGCCACTTCCATCGTGAGAATCTAACATATTCATCGATCGGCTGCACTCCCGTTATTTCTCTAATTCTACTATTTGGTATCCTTTCCCACCACTTAACTCCTAATATTCTTCTAAGTGCTTTATTTTCAAACACCAAGAATTTATTTTCCATAGTCACTGTGCTGTACCAAGACTCGTGTCCATAAATTAAGATACTCCTAACCATTACCTTATAAAGTTTGATTTTTGTATGCACAGAAAAATTGTTATTATTCCAAATATTTTTAAGCATTCCCATTGCCTGATTAGCCTTCTTTAACCTTTCCTCGAATTCAAAGTTCAAAGAACCATCCTTGGCTAAATAAGTACCTAAATATTTAAACCTATCAACTTGCTTTACAACCATACCTCCAATTACACATTCCTGCGCATTTTCCATATTCATATTGATTATTTCAGTTTTTCCACAATTAATAACCAAACCCACCTTACGACCTTCACTCACCAAACAGTCCAACACTCTCTGCATCTCTTCTGGCCCATCACAAATCAAAACTATATCATCTGCATAATCTAAATCCAAAAGTTTCCTGTTCTCTCCCCAAAGTATACCTGCACCGGTTTCTGTTCCAACGCGTTTCATAATTTAATCAATGACCAATATAAATAGTAAAGGCGATAGAACACCACCTTGAATTACTCCGGACTTGACTTGTGCTAAGGGATGTAATTTTAGAGTCCTATTTCATAGAAATCACAGAATTTTCTATACATAATATTTTATCTTGTCCTCTAAGCTCCTTTTCCCAATCTAATATAAAAAGTACTTCTTCAGGTCATGGTAGTTGCCTTTTTTGTAGTTTGGACTCTTTTTGTAACTCTCATTACTGGTAACTATGCCATATGCAGTCCTGAAGTTGCAATTTAATACTGCATGGTCGCTTCTGGCGAATGGAGGGTGATACATTATTTTGTCAATATCTTTTTCTTGCCTAGTAAATATAAAATCAAGTACTGATAGATCATCAAGTCCTCTTTTTCTTTCCATGGTAATTTTTGGTCGATTTTTACACGAAGAAATTTTGTAGTATTCCTTTTTTCAATTTTGTTATTTCCTAACTTAATATTTAAATTAGACTAGTTTTTATTTCCAGCAAAGAGCATAAAATGAGTCTTAGTTATATTGAGAGAGAATTTATTTGCTATCACCCAGGTAGACTCCTTTTCTAGTTTGAAGTTAACAGTATTTTCAAGAACTGAAACATTTGAATGTGAGTAAAATATGTTAGTGTCATCAGCAAATAAAACTTTATTTACAACATTTGAAGAACTGATGAAATCGTTGATATAAATAAGAAAATGCAAAGTCCCAAGGTTAAGCCTTGTGGCACTCCAGTTTTTACTAATTTTTTACTTGACTTTATTCCATTAATATCGGTACAGAGGTGTCTACCTGAAAGGTAACTGACAAACCAACTTAATGCCCTATCTCTAACTCCACAGTGTTCTAATTTCCTTATTAAAATATCATGATTAATAGTGCCGAGAGCCTTCGACAGCTCAAGAAATACAACGATTGTAAAATTTCTTCTATCATACTGTTGTAAAATATGATTTAAATATTTTACAAGTGTTAATTGTGGTGAATAATTTTTCCTAAAGCCAAATTGTTTTTCTGTTAAGATTGTATTAGCCTTCAAGAAATTCACGACTCAGTCATACATGACCTTCTCCATGATGTTACTTATTGATGATAATATTGAAATAGGACGATAATTAGTAACTTGCAGTTTGTCACCTCCTTTGTGAATAGGTACAATTTTAGCTATTTTGAGGTTATCTGAGAATACTCCATACTGGAATGAGGTGTTAATTAACTGATATCCTAGGGGCCAGCACGGTTACTGTACATTTTATAATTTTATATTTACACCATCATAACCAGGACTTGAGTCTTTCATGGCATTTACAATACTTGATATTTCCTCAGGAATGGATGGGGTTAATTGAAAGTTGGGATAATTACCACTAAGATATTGATATGAGGATGTTTGGCATACTGGGAAATTACTGGCTAATTATTGTCCAACTGTTGAATAATATTTATATGATCACATATGATTAGAGAGTCGCACTCCATTTGTCCATTAATCACCATCTTATCGGTAGGGAGTTTTTTGGTTGCTCTGTTCTGCAAAATATCACCAATTACTTTCCATACCACGTTGAGTACACCGCTTCCCGTCCGATCAGCGAAGTTAAGCAACGTTGGGTCTGGTTAGTACTTGGATGGGTGACCACCTGGGAACACCAGATGCTGTTGGCATCCCTACGTGTCAGGTGGGGTTGGTGGAGGATTAGTGCCCCTCCCTGTAAAACAATTAACTCTAAGCCGTTGGCCACCCCGTTTGGGATACATGGCGTCTGGCAATGAATGAATGAACTTTCCATACCACTTTGCTATTTGCCGAATGCTGATTCTATTTTTAAATTTGTAGTCATTTTATTTAGACTTTTCTTATTTAATGCTGACCATATTTCTGTATCGTCTAAATCCTTTTCCATATATTATTGGTTTCTTAGTCTATTCGTTGTATAGTTTATGTCGAGTTTTTATTAAGTCTGTTAATTCTTTAGTTATCCATGGCTTTAAAAGTCTTTCCTCGGATAGTTTAATTGTATTTAAAAGATGTTCCTCTGTCGCATTTGATACACACTCCACTAGACACGAATAATTTTCATTAACTGAATGAAGGACTCACAGAAGGCAGAGATATTTCAGTTTTTCTAGTCACTGTAAGTAATACTCACTTGATCTGTCTTATTATCAAGATATTTAGTGCTGGTGATAAATGGTAGGAAGTGGTCAAAAATATCAGTTATTAAACACCCAGTTTGATTGAATTCGTAAAATCATTTGACCAAATATGGTCAATAAGAGATGCACTCCGAACCGTGACTCGCGTAGGTTTATTGATACAGGAATAGAATCCATGACCAAATATTATACTAGAAAACTCTTGCATATAATTATTAGTATTATGTTTAATAAGATTGATATTAATATCTCCTATAAAATAACAGACACGCTTTGTTAGTTTAATACTATCGAATAAAGCCTCATTTAATGTATTAAATAACTTTATATCGGAATTTGGTCCTCTATATATTACTCTTACCAAATATGAGGGTTCGGAACCGCCTTCTAAAAACAGAGACTCGAAACATACATTATTAAAATTCATATTGTCGACAACTCTACAATTTATAGTATTTCCAACATATACAGCTACGCCTCCTCCTTGACGATTTCTATTATTTGTGAATAAACTAAAGCCATTTATACTGTATATGCTTTCAACTTCATTAGATAATCTTCTCACAAATTCCAATAAAATGAATATCCGATAACACAGAAAGTAAGTAATCATTAATCAATGATTCCAGGTTGTTAGGAATGCTTCTGATATTATATGAGAGAATATATAGACCATTTGAATTTTTACTTATTATATTTTCACATTCTGGTTGGTAATAATATTCCGTGTGAGAAACAGTAGCTTTGTTGATATCTGCTGAAACTTTGACCAGTTTTGGGTTGTTTTAATGATTTCTTTCACTGTGTGTGTGTGTGTGTGTGTGTGTGTGTGTGTGTGTGTGTGTGTGTGTGTGTGTGTGTGTGTGACATTCCCAGGACTGATTATTTTCATTTCAGGATGTGACTGCCGTGCCAGCGCCTTGGGGAATTGGTGTGTACGAGCTGCCTCACGGACATGGTGCAAACATCACGCATGGTTTTCTTTCGCAAACGGTAGCCCATGCACGACAGGTAAAAACACATAAAGAGACCTAACATATTCATATCTGACTCTGATCACAAGTAGGTTAAATAGTCCATTCATTTGAGGTTCATTGTTGACACAGGTGGCAGTATACGGCGCCACAAACCCTCACACCACAACTCATGGACACTTATTCTGGAGCCTATAACCTAGCCTTCTCATAGTTGTATCATCTCGTAATTTATGCTAGCTAACGCCAGACGATATTATTCAGCTGAGACCGAGTAATGGGAGCATGGGAATATAAAGATACACTTTGTTAAAGGATGGCCTTAATAAATAATGCAATTGTGTAATTGGATCTGGGGACGTATTATCACTATCCGTCTTTGCGTTCCAAAAAAAGTGAAAATGTTTCACGATCTTCAAGTTTTCCAGCTATTTTTCTGCCACAGTTGGGAATGAAAAAGTTTCCTTATTATGTATCTATATCTATTTATCTATATACATTGTGTGTGTGTGTGTGTGTGTGTGTGTGTGTGTGTGTGTGTGTAGCTTAGAACATGGGTTTCCAAAAGGCTGTGAATTCCCTCTTGGGTGAAATTTGGAAATGGGAGGGGGGGAGTTTACATATATGCCCAGAATGGCCAGAGTATATTTTCTGAAGTTTTTTTTTTTAATAAATTTATTACAGCATAGGGTTAATTTTTTTGCTTATTTTTTTATTTTTTTTTATTTTTATTTTAGAGCAATGTATGAATGTTTGTTCCCAGACAATTAGCATGCTATATTCAGGCAGAAAATCTCTTTATCATTCCAAAGTCTATGTCAATCTCTTCATGACACACCTAGATTTTTGTCTTCGTCGTGATACGTTGTAAAGTACCGCTAATTTGAGACGAATAACTGTAGAACGTAAAGTTATTCTTAAAAGGACTCCCAAATGGAAGGGGTTCCCTGTTTGAGAGTTGAGGAAGGGGAAATAATAAAGAAATATACAGCAAGAGTAAGGAATGATCAGGAAAGAATTGGGAACCTTTGGTCTACTGTAGTCACTTGTTATCCGATTTGTTAGGACAGTCACATTCACATGAAGAGCTCCCTCCCCCCCCCCTCTCTCTCGTTCTAGATTCTCCATAATCGGCCTTATATTTTGCTCTCTATGCACAATATCATCGTCATAACACAATAAAAACACCATCAGCCACTCACATACCATCATCGTCATAATATCACAGAGTTGAAACACCTTTGGGCAGTCACAGTATCAAAAGACCAAACAGTTAAAACAGCAGCAGGATGTCATATTATCAACACTGTCGTAAGATCCCACACTACAAACAACTTCAGGCAATAATATCAATGGAGAAACAATTTCAGCCAGTTATAATGACAAACAATAAAACACCATCAGGTAGCCATATTATCACCACCGTCGTAAGATCACACATTAGAAAATATTTAGGTAGTCATTACCACCAGTGTCAAAAGAACAAGCTATAAGTAGAAAGCACCTGGAAAGTGCATACCTCCGCCAACAAAAATACAGTCTAAGATTTGCTGCTGAATAGCTACACATACGACCACGGTCATAAACACGAGTTTTCAAAATGATATTATTTAGTAATGAAAATCATTACTAGCATATATTTATTATTTTCAAAAACACCAACACACCCTAAAAAAATGATTTCAAAGTACCTCATTTAGGTATACAAAAATATCGGGAGACATTGGGGCAACAAGTGTAAGCATTAGTTTCGGTTTACTGGTTTTAATGAGACGGAATCCCCATCCTTACTCAGGGGCCTGGTACTGTACAAGTATCTACAACCTTCGTACTCTCCCACTCTCTATGATTGGCCTAGCATTTTGCTTTTTATGCACAGTTCTAATCTATGAAAAACTACATCTTGGTTAGACAGTTCACTTCCCATCCCTGTAAAGGTGGTCATTTGTATTTCATGTTCCGGTCATTCACACTTGTTAAGTTAATCACTGCCTTCTGCACAACGGAGCTGCTTCCTTTCTATTCTCTGTGTATACGTACTTGTGTATGTGTGTGCAGACAGAGGCTGCTGTAATAGGCAACACTCCCAATACAAAATTCCACTTAAGAATTATCATTCTCACTCACTCCTGCCATCCTTCCATTACTCACACCCGGATCTTATAAATAATAAGAGACGCGACACTACTGCTGGTCAATGATTGCTCGATGAATCAAATGGCATAATTTGGTCGCTCAACCGTGGTCCTTATTGGGCATTTCACTCCATTATATATATCATTGTTATATGATTAGAAATCAGCTTAAAATATCAATATTCACGACGGATATTCAGCCTAAATGTAGAAATTTTGTAAATGACGTATATCTATTTATAATTTACAACCATCTGAATACGACTTCTGCAAGAAATGTTTGGCGCATATGGTAATTACTGTATCTGGTAAGTATCTATGCAAGAGTATGCTTTCTTAACAGATGTTGTGTTCTGCTCTCCCTCTTCAGAATTTAATAGCAGAGAAACAATTATTGACAGTCTCAAATGAAACTGACGCTAAATATAAGATCACAGGAAAATAATGGTAACTTGCTCCATAAAAACAGGACATGGAACTTTCAATTAAAGATCCGTATGCACACCCATCCTTCATCTCTGTTGCAAGCATCCTCAGGTCTCTAGATGGAGGCACTGTGAAGGTAGGTGATGAATGAAAGCAATTTTCGGGGTTGTGGGAGACTGTTTGGGGGGGGAGGGGGGGAGTCCGCTGCTACATCACAAAGCCTGTCGTGTGCCTGGTCCAGGCAGGGATTCCTCGCTCGCACCCGCTCACGCGCCTCCTTCCCCCACTTGACCTCGAGACTCCTCTCCACTGCCCCTGCCATTGCCGTATATATGATTCAACACCCCTTGTTTGTGTGGTGCACTCTGTTTATTTATCCAGTATTTCTGTCCTTCCCACAGTGACACTGAACACTATGGTGTATGAAATGGGAGAGAGAAAACATGTTCCTAGCCATGTTACACATTACTTGTTGCTAAGGATTATTTTCACTTTCTTTGTGATTACGTTCTGTGTTCCGTAAGACAACTTCAGTTATCCCTGAGGTTATTTTCTTTTGCTACACGTTATTATCTTATTTTCTAAAGCATTTGCTTGGCTAAGTTCTTACTGCCCTGGGGGACCTGCACAATGTAATTACGAGTTAACTGTCACAGCAAAACCAATATGCATGTATATTGCACTATTTTTCTGCAACATTTACCGGCACATGCACTGAGTTAGCTTTCACTGTATCCTGAGATCTTTTCCTTATACTCGTATTTTCCCTTATATCATAAAATTCTTTTGCTGTAAAATCAGGTATTATTTTACAAGTGGAAAATATGCAGTTTTGGAATTTTAGCACCATTAACGTATAGTATAGTCCCTAAGGATAATAAAAAAAAAACATTACTCCATTCGGAAATTGCTATTTTCAGAGATAATGAATTTAATTTAAAATTCCAAAAAAAAACTACCTTGGATCTTCACTCGGCCACTCCGGGTAAAAAATGCATGCGTTTGTACGTTTTTTTTTTCATCCCTTCATCTGCACATGTGTCTCGTAGGTTTTTATCACTCACTCATATCCCTACTTTAGGTCACGTGATGGAATTCTGCCAATAGATTTGAATCCTACTCTTTGATTCAATCCGGATGGAAAATTTAAATCCTTCTCGCTATGGCCTCTGAAGAAGAAAGATGTGCTGTGTGTCCCAGGTGTGATATTGATTATTTACGAGTGATTAAACCTTTCCACTCAGTACCTGAAGAGGCTATTGAGTTTTTTAGAAGAAACGGTGTATTACCTTCCAAAGTTTATTGCCCAGATTGTCAGGAACTGTGTAAATTTAGAAAAGACAAACATCAGTGGTACTGTGGTCGGTACAAAAAGTACGGAAAAACCAAGAAACGGGTCCAGTGTAGTTTTTGTGTGTCTGACTACAAAGGATGTTTTTTGGACAACACACACCTTCCTACCTGGCAAATTATACTGTTCATAAACCACTGGATTCAAAAGTTCTGGAACCACGATGTTATTATTACGTGTTTGAAGTGGTTATCAAAGACAAGTGTGGACTGGATAAGCTTTTGCTCTGAAGTGACCCTTTCCTGGCTACAGAACAAGCCACCCATCGGGGGACCTGTCATTGTCGTTGAGATTGACGAGACATTTTTTGTGAGGGCAAAATATGATCGTGAGAGAGACTTAAGGGACATGTGGCTTTTTGGAGGGATTAGAACTGTCAGGAAGAGGTTTTTCTTGGTGCCTTTGGTGAAAGGGAATAAAGTACTTGACAGGAGTGCTGCAACCCTTGTACCGATTGTCAAAAAATTCATTCGGCCAGGTAGCATTGTTAACAGTGATGGTTGGGTTGCCTATCGACGGTTGGCGGACGAGGGGTACACGCATCGTGTAATTAACCACAAGGAGGCATTTGTGGACCCAGACGACCCTACTATCAATACACAGACCATTGAAAGACTGTGGCGTGACGTCAAGGAATGGTCTAAGCGTCCTGGACTACGGATTGAATATTTTGAACAGTACTTCTCTAGGTATCTGTTTCTTCATGCGAACCCTGAGCAAACCCTACACCACTTCCTTATTGCTGCAGCCGCGCTGTACCCGCCACAGTCAAATCAGCCACGTGAACGACCTGGTGCTGTTGCCGCTATTCCAACTGGCCTACCCTCGGAAGACGACAACGACCCAGATGACCCTCGTCCTGGACCATCATATCTTTAGGGTAAGCGTTCTCCTAGGATAGGTTAGGTATGTTGGTTTTAGTTTGGTTTGGTTTTGTGTGCTTGGTGAGGTTACGTTACATTTTCCCCTAAGATAGATTAGGTATGTTGGGTTAGGTTTGGTTAGTTTTATTGTGTTTGGTGAGGTTTGGTTTTGTGTGTTTGGTGAGGTAACGTTACATACTCCCCTAAGATAGATTAGGTAGGTTGGGTTAGATTTGGTTAGTTTTATTGTGTTTGGTGAGGATGCGTTAGGTCTGTTTCATTTGGTTTGGTCTGTTTGATTACGTTTACGGGTGGTGCAGTATACTTTTCTGGTGGTTTTTGATGCGAGTTCAGTTGTTTTTTACTTCATTTTTTCCGGAAAATGCTTCATTTTCACCTACTTGTCCACTAAATTTCAATGTTTGTAAAACAGGGACAATGAGGCATTTCCAACAAAAATGAAGGTCAGAAATATTCGAATCGCATAAAAAACTGCCAGAAAAATATATTGCACTACCTGGGGGGTGTATTGTCCACTTGTAAAAATTTACCTAAAATCACTTAATTGGATTAAATCTTAATGCACTAGAGGAACTGCACAAAATATTTTCTAGTTTGGTATCAGGACCTAATTTGCATATTTTTTCATGCAAGGAAGAAGGAACCAAAGGCCAAGAGCCTGCAAACTATTCCTTCTAAGAAAAAAAAAAAACATAAGACACAAAGAGCTAAATTCAAGTTCTGTTAATTTCGAGATGCCTGGACACAGTGTTTGAAAGACTGGAGATCATCGAAGGTAGGAAGTACAGCCAGAAGGAGACAATTCCAGAGCTGACCTATTGCATTAATGAAGGACTGGGAGTAATGGTTAACTCTTGCATTAGAGAGATGGACTAAAAACGGATGAGAGTTTGTTGCTAGACGGGTGCTATGTAACCGTTGTAGACGTGCAGGGATGGAAGCAGACAGTTCAGAGGAGCAGTGGCCATTGAAGTGGCGACAGAAAAGAGGTAAAGATGCTACAGTATGATGAAGAGACAGAGGTTGAACGGAGCCAGTAAGAGGAGGAGAGTTAATGAGACGAAAAGCCTTTAACTCCACCTTGTTGAGAAGAGCTGATTGTTGGGAGCCTTCCCACACATGAGAGTTGTACTCTACAGATAGGCGAATAAAACCAGTGTATGAAGTCAACAACTGTGCAGGAGTAAAGAAGGTATGGAGTCAGCTTAGCACATGTAATCTCTTGGAAGCAGATTTTACAAAAGATATAACATGATCTTTCCAAGATAAATCCCGAGAGAATAAAGCACCAAGTATGTTTAAGGATCATGCAGGATTCAGCTGGATATTGTTAAACATTAGTGGATACTCCTCTGGAAGATTTTGTCGGGTTGATAAGTTTAAGAACTGAGTCCTCCATGCATTAAAAACAACAAAATTAATTTTGCCCAGTCAGATATACAAGCTAAGTCAGACATTAGGTGTGCCATAGCCTCATCCCTTGTTTGTTGAAGTAACTGCCGAGATGGATGTTGCGAGAACTAAATGGAAAGGTAAAGGATGGAATCATCAGTGTATGAGTGGATATGATAGGACAGAGCCCTGAGGCAAACCACTATTGATATATCTGTGAGAAGAATGGTGGCCGTCTACAAAGATGGGAATAGCGCCGCTATTAGTAGCGGCGCTACATAGCACGGCTACTATTTTGAACAATGGTGGTAACGCCATTACTTTTTTTTTTAGCCTGTAGCGGAACTGAGAGCGCCACAACTTTTTGGCCGCACTCACGCGTTACCGCACTCCTCGCTACTTTATTCAGTGATAATGACACCATGATTTCTTTGGGTGTTTAACATTAAGTAAGAATACCCAACAAGCTCAACAGAATTCAAATGAAGTGACCTTATTTCTCAGCAGTTCCCCTACTGGATCATTAACCCTTATCCGCCGGTTGACGTGTATGCACGACAGGATTCAGGGCGTGCAGGGCCGCCGGTTGCCTTGCTATACCGCACTCACATTCGCGCCACTGTTTGAGTGTGGGACCGTTTTCTGTTATACGTACGGGGTAGGTAGGACCCACAGGTACCCTGCGGTTGCGCTGTTCAGTCTGTACTCGACAGTGGTAGTGAGAGGAACCATGTCATCTTCCTCGACGTCTTTCGATTCCATAACACCGCGTGAAGGGCCAATCGCCTCATCGACCCCCGCTAAAGTCATGCCCTTTGTGCCAGAGAAAGGGCTTAGTGATAGTGCCATAGGACGTGCCCAAGACAAATCTGTGTCATCTCGAACACTGAGTGAGAGTACGTCATCAGAGGGCAAACAAAGCTACCACATGGAGAGTGAGCTCTCTCGCCCTCCATCCCCTACTCGCTCTCCGACGCCAGAGAGGGCTTTCCGACCCAGGATATCGAGAAAGTGGCTGTGGACCTGGCGGACATCTGCGGAAATAACGCCGCAGAGCCATTTCCCCCACACTCTCACCACCTACTCGCCGACATATCTTCCTCCACTGCTCCCCCACACCTCAGCTTACCACTTCAAGGGCAGAATCACCTCAACCAGGCCATTCAGGAGTTGTATTGCCTAGACGGGAGCCACATGGTGATACGCAGTGCCGAGCGTCTTCAAAGGAAAGTTCCGTGTCAGGTGAGTCATCACCTGCTTACTCCCCCACCTCTCCCTCTCCCTTTTCCTCCCTCTCTCTTCCCCTCCCCCCTGCCCGTGGCTGTGCACGTGGTCGTGCACGAGTGCTTGGAAAACACAGTGCAACTGCCAGACGGCCTTCTTTACCACGTGTGGGTAGAGTGGATATATTTGTGTGGGAGGATGGTGCAGGCTTTGAGCCGTCTGTGCCGATATTTGATGAGGAGGGTGCAGGTGTGCAGGAGGATCCACTTCCCCCCAGGCCTTGGACTATTAGTAGTCTACTCAAGGAAATTTTCACGACTGCAATTATGCAGTATGTGGTGGATGAAATTAATTTTCACCAGGCCATGTGCATGCGTTGGCTGGACGTACCTGCTAGCGAGAGCACGCACATGCGTGAATGGATATCTGTAGAGGTAGAGTTGATGTTTGTGTGGCTCAACTTGACCATGCTGATGGCGCACTTAAAAAAACGTGCTCCATGACTATTGGTCGGTGGATGAACTCATTGGCACACCTGTCTTTGGAAAATACATAGCCCGTAATAGGTACCTGGCAATCCTGAGGTTCCTACATTTCAATCAAAATTACGGGCCTGCACCGAACGACAGGTTATGGAAAATAAGACCAATCCTGACAATGCTGAAAAAGTCATTCTCCAGAGTTTTCCGTCCATTCCAGAAAGTGGTTATTGACGAGTCACTGGTGTTATTCAGGGGCAGGCTTGCATTTATTCAGTATGTGCCATCAAAGTGTCACAGATTTGACCTGAAATTCTTTGTGCTTTGTGACTGTAAAACTGGATATGTGCTGGATGTAATAGTTTACTTGGCGACAGATGTTAATATACCTAGCGATGATCCTCATGGATTCTGTACATCAGTAGTGAAAGTGCTGATGGAAAGGTATTTCAACAGGTACCACATTCTGTACACCGATAATTATTACACAATCCCGGCGTTGACAAAGTATTTGATTGACCATGTTACTGGGTCCTGTAGAACTGTTAGGGCCAACAGAAAGAATTTCCCAGTATTTCCGGCAAATACTGAGAAAGGAGCCCTTCTGACAAAGAAATGTGGGAACATGTTAGCCCTTCTCTGGCATGACAAGACACGGGTTAACATGTCTATAGTTCATAAGGGTGTGCTGGAGGATACAGGTAAAACAGACTACAGGACCAGGTAACCCGTGGTAAAGCCAGATGCAGTCAATGATTACAGTATCAACATGCAGCTGGTTGATAAATCGGACATGCAAATTGGTGAGGTTGATTGCCTTCATAAGTCCTGCAGGTGGTACAAGAAGGCGTTCTTACACCTTCTTGACGCTGTCCTGAATAGTTTCATACTGTTCAAGGAGCTTGTAAGGAAACCTCTCTCTTTACGAGAGTTTGAAAGAGAGCTTGCACGCTACCTCCTTGAGCAATATTCAACTGCTCAGGTGACAAGTGCTAGGCGGGGGACAGCGGCTTCGGCTGACAGGCTCAGCTGTGCTGAGTTTTTCTGTCGGCACAAGATTGTGGAGATCGGGAGAACAGCAGCAGGTCGTCTGGCATACAGGTGGTGCCACGTCTGCCGCACAACCAAACGCCATCCCCCAGCACGAAAAGAGACCTCGTACCAATGTGCAGAATGCAAGTTCCCTCTATGCCCGAAATGCTTCTCAGAGTATCACTCCGAGCGTAAGTACTGAGCTGGTGTGTTGGGAAGTGTAATTAATGTACAGTAATGCACAAGATTGTGTATTTTCATATATGAGTGAAAAGTGTCATAGTATGAGTGATGTATAGTAAGTGCTAAGATGTAAGTCATTTATGATAAGTTCAACAAGTGCAAATAAGTTTTTTTTTTTTTTTTATATGTCCGACTCAGGGCAAAGGCTTCAGGGCCTATATCTCGGGGGCAGTAGCCTTTCCCAAGGCCCAGTAGTCCTCCTACACCGCCACATGTCACCACTTCAGCGCTAACACCTACCGTCCATATTGAATACATGCTAGGGCTGTCTCATACAGGACTGGCGTATTGTTATTAGCGGGGGTATTTTTATGACATGTCGGTGGATCATCTGGTAGATCAGGAAAGTCTGCTTTTTATTAAATTCAAATCCTTAAACTGTTCCCTGCCCCAGCCGGGATTCGAACCTGGGTCCATCAGAACTGCAGGCCGCCTCTCTACCGATTTAGTAAGTGCAATACAGAAATTGATATTGTGTATTGGATATTGGTTTGAAAATTATTGGAAATACTTTGCTTTAGCCTACGTGTTACCTGAAAGAAAACCACTTGTGAGTGGGCCACAAAGAAAAATAACTGCTTGGCTATACCTAAATTATTTCACACAATACTCAGGGAGATTATGCCAACTATGAGCATCAGTGTATCTGTGATGTGATGTGCAAATAATGTTAGTTGTGTGAAATATTTCCATGATTTTCACTATAACTCTGAATAGTACAAAGCAGTATGATTTACAGTACAAATAATTACCTCATACTCTACGATAATGCGTGAAAGAGCAACAACATTTACTTGTCAAAGTGTAATTACGCGTAATGGTGATGTACAGTGCAGTTTTAAGTGTCATAGTAAAGGAGAAATATGATTATTTACGGAAGGAGTGAGAACAGAAAAACGAGGTAAAGGAGAAATATTCCTTACGGAAAAAGTGAGTACAGAAATACGACGAGATATTTCCTTTCCCACACACCTACGGGGCATAGGGGCATTATGGAGCGGGCGGTAAATCCTTGGGTGAGCCACATGAACCGGGTGATGACTCATTCTCACAGCAGTGAGTAAGGAGCAGTGGAAAAAACGAGTGGAATCTTCCCCTTTGAAGTTACAATCACCACTCCAGGCAGTGCAGCCAATGGTAGCCGGCTGGGCTGAGGCCGCAGCCAGTGGCGCGCGCTTGGAGCAGCCCGCCAAAACATGAAAAACCACTCGTCTTCAACTCATCCATACTCATCGACGGGACCACCTAGAGACCTTGGGATACCATCATTGGAAAGAAGAAGAGGTGTTGAGTCTTATGAACTTTCATTTGAATCTGTAGCTATTACAGTTTGTCAGATATGAGGGTTTGAAGTAAGGGTATTTTTTCCAAAATCTCGGAAATCGCCCGTAGGGAGGCGTGTGCCGCGGCCGGGAACCCCCCCGGCAGCTAAGGATTAAATATTGACTGTGATAGCTTTCCATCAAAGAATTTTAATTCAGTGTTCATTGCCCTTAACACTGCAATTCCTTCTAGTACCACTGTAGAGAGAGTCTTTTCTGTAAGAAAATATATATTGCGACCGAAACGAGCTAGCATGTCTGATTCAGATTTTGAAAAGATTACTTTCCTCAAGATAAATAAGGATGTCAGCTTGATGCATGCAATGCTAACACACACACACACACACACACACACACACACACACACAAAAAAAACTCTAACTATCCCCGTCTCTAACTCCCTCTCTCTCCCTCACTCTCTTTCAGACTAATTCTTACTACGTTATTATTTCGTAACAGTATGTTACTTTCAGTTTAAAGTTATGAAAAAACAATGCTATTGTATAAATGGTCTTTAAAGGGAAGCCTCAGTTCATTTTTGCTTTCGTTTTCCTACATATTTTCAACAGGTATAATTGAAAATATAATAAATCTATATAATATGTATCAGTGGTAGGCAACATGTTTTTGCCTTTTATTTACGTATGTTACTTTCAGTAGGTATACTAGGTAACATTGTAAAAGAACATTTGTTACATTATACAGTAAATAGCTTTTTCCTGTACCTTCGGTTCTAAGTTTCATTAAAGTGACACCAACATGTATGTGATTTTTTTTTTTTTTTCCATTTTCAGAATAAGTATATACTGACATTACTGGTACACAACATAACCACTCAGACTGACTAATATTATCAAAACAGTATACAGTGTATTGCTATATCACAGATTTTTGTTAACCTTTCCTTCGTGTCCCTTTTTCTTATTCAAAGTAGTGGGAGCGGGAGCGCCGATATATTTCGTATCAAGTAGCGAAACCAGTAACGCCACTACTTTTAGAGCTAGTAATGGGAATGGGAGCGCCGCTACTTTTTATTAGTAACGTTCCCAGCATTGGCCGTCTACAACAGCAGCTATAGAACGAGCAGAAAAGAAGCTTTAGGTAAGGGCATATATACAGAAGAAAGGTAGACGGATACAGGGCAGTTTAGAAATTAAAGATTTATGCCAGACTCGATCGAAAGCCTTTGAGATGTCAAGTGCAATGGCAAAGCTTTCGCAGGGTCCCAAAAAGAGGATGACCAGGACTCTGAAAGGTAGATGAGAAGATCGCCAGTGTGAAGCGTCCCTGACAGAACCCCATACTGACGATCAGAAAGAAGGTTGTGACAGGAAAGATGCTATAAAATTTTTCTGTTAAGAATGGACTCGAAAACTTGTCAGACCTAGGATGTTAAAGCAATTTCCACTCAATCAACACAGGATTGCCACAGGGATCAATTCTGGCGACAACGTTGTTCCTGGTTCATATTAATGATCTCTTATCTGTCACCCACAATCCCATACACTCATATGCAGATGACTCAACACTACATAGTTCATTCACACTCAGACACCCATTTACAAAGTCTAATATCTCTACCTCGCAACTCAATAGAGCAGTCTCCATAAATCAAGACCTATCTGCGATCAGTGAATGGAGACAAAACAATCTTGTCTCATTTAATGCTAGTAAAACTAAATATATACAATTTACTAATAGACAGATATTGCCAGATTCGTATATTACCTTCAGTGCTACTAATATTCCCATCTCCAAAAGTATTGAAATTCTCGGCATCACACTTAACAATGCCCTCAGCTGGACCGCTTATGTTAGATCACTTGCTAAAACTGCCTCAAGGAAACCTGGATTATTGTACAGAGTCCGTAACTTCTTCACTGACGAGCAGTTACCTATAATTTATAAGAGTCATGTGCGCTCTCAGCTTGAATATTGCTCACCCATGTGGAATGGATGTGGAGAGGTTGCATTAAAACAACTTGACAAAATTCAGAACAAAGCTGCTAGAATTATTAACAACCCTGCCATTACAACTAAACTATCTCCCCTACAAGTAAGAAGGAATGTTGCCTCCCTTGCATTATTTTAGATATTTTTATGGTAAATGCTCAGACGAAGTTGCTTCCATGGTGCCACCTCTCCATGCCTTCCCTCGTGCTACACGGGCATCTGATAGCGTTCATGACTGGCATGTCACTCAGCCATATTGCAGAACTTCTGCCTATCAGAATTCTTTTATTCCCCTAACTGCATCTCTCTGGAACTTGCTTCCCCAGAATTGTTTCCCTCCAAACTTCAACCTACAGCTGTTCGAGTCTAACTGCTACAGATATTTTATGGACAGAGGACACAAGTAATCTGGTGAATGGATATTTTTTATTATTCATTTGTTATTCCTTTCCCTGTTCTGTTATTAAAGAAAAAAAAAGTTAGAGGGTTGGGAATGGCCACTCTTCTTTGGGACCATCTGAATGAGAGCAATTTTCCAGCAAGAAGGAAAGATACAAGTTTAAGATAGCAATGTGAATGATTTTTCTGTAATACACAATATATAAATTAAAGAACTACTCTGTGTATTAATTTAAAACATACCTATATTCATTAGTGTCCAATCTTGCGCAGACTATTTATGTATTGCACCTTATAGTCACAACAAGTTTCATGGGTTCCGTTCACCATTAACTATACCTTAACTATACTGATGTAGTTACAGTACTGTATGCAGTATATGAATCTTGCAGGACATTTATATAGTTTGCACATTATTGAAAATTAACCCATTGATGATTATGATGCATCTTGACTGTTTATTTTATTTATCATTAGACAAGTTTATACGACTTAAATTAGGAAGGCTCTCTAGAAATCAAATGGATAAAAATCATTTACATTCAATCCCTAGATTCCACAAGTTCTTCCCAAGCTGAACTGATTATACTGTAGTCTGTATGAGTTAATCGACTTATAAGCTAACAATGCTTTGATGATTGATGAATTTGACAATTTATACTGGCTAAATTATTACTTTAATTCAGCATAGGAAGAACTTGTTGGAGTTAGGGAGTGAATGTATATTTTTTTTTATCCATTTGGCTTCTAGAGAGCCTTTCTAATTTGCATGCATGTGATTTATTCCACCAGATATTACTGTGTATTACTCGTGAATTTCAACACGTCTATTACACGTGTTTAAATTCTCGTGAAACAAACTATCAAAAAAGATCAGATATCCACATCTTTTAGATGAATTTCCACACGTCTATTACACGTGTTTAAATTCTCGTGAAACGAACATATAAAAAAAGATCAGATATCCACATCTTTTAGACATCTCCAGTCCACATCTTTTCCACGTGAAAAAGGTGACATCTGCCCACTGGGGTGCTTCTGTGCTTACACCCTGCCAAGGCAAACTCTTTTGCCTTTGTCTTTCAGCTTGTACCTTTCCTTCTTGCTGGAAGTTTGCTCTAATTCAGCCAGTCCCAAAGAAGGGTGACCATTCCCAACCCTCTAACTATCGTCCAACTATTTTAACATCCTGTATCTCAAAAGTGTTTGAGTCAATTCCCAATAGAACATTTTTAAAGCATCTTTTCTATCACAACCTTCTTTCTGACCATCAGTATGGGTTCCGTCAGAGACACTCCACTGGTGATCTTCTCACCTACCTTTCAGACTCCTGGTCATCCTCCTTTCGGGACTTTGTCGAAAGCTTTGCCATTGCACTTGACATCTCAAAGGCTTTCGATCGAGTCTTGAATAAATCTTTAATTTCCAAACTGCCCTCTTTTCGTTTCTATCCTTCTATCTGTGCCTTCATCTTTAGCTTCCTTTCTGGTCGTTCTATAGCTGCTCTTTAGACGGCCGTGGTTCTTCTCCTAGATCTATCAACAGTGATGTTCCTCAGGGCTCTGTAATATCAGCAATTTTCTTCCTTTTATTTATGAATGACCTTCTAAGCTGTACATCTAACCCTATCCACTCGTACGCTGATGACTCCACCCTTCACCTTTCCATTCGGTTCCCACAACGTCCATCTCAGCAGTTACTTCAACAAACAAGGGATGAGGCTATGGCACGCCTAATGTCTGACTTGGCTCGTATCTCTGACTGGGGTAAAAATAATCTTGTTGTTTTTAATGCATCAACGACCCAGTTCTTACACCTATCAACCCAATAAAATCTTCCACAAGTGTACCCACTAATGTTTAATAATATTCAGCTTAATCCTACTCATCCTTGAACATGCTTGGGGTTTCATTCACACGGGACTTATCTTGAAAAGATCATATTACATCTCTTGTAAAATCTGCTTCCAAGAGATTAGGTGTGCTAGGCCGACTCCATTTCTTCTTTACCCTTGCACAATTGTTGACTATACACATGAGTTTTATCCGCCACTGTGTAGAGTACAACTCTCATGTGTGGGGAGGTTACCCACATACAGCTCTTCTCAACAGGGTGGAGTCAAAGGCTTTTTGTCTCATTATCTCTTCCTCCTCTTACTGGCTCCCTTCATCCTCTGTCTCTTCGCTGCACTGTTGCATCTTTATCTCTTTTCTATCTCTACTTCAATGGTCACTGCTCCTATGAACTGTCTTCTTGCATTCCTCCACCTCTACGACGGGCGCGTGGCACCCATTTAGCAGCAAACTTTCATCCCTTTTCTGTCCAGCTCTCTAATGCAAGAGTTAACCGTTACTCCCAGTCCTTCATTTATGCAACAGGTCAACTCTAGAACTGTCTCCCTCTGTCTATATTTCCTGCTAGCTTTGATCTCGTCTTTCAAACGCAGTGTCCAGGCATCTCGAAATGATCGGATCATGAATTTGGCTTTCTCTTGTATTTTCTTTTTCTCTTGGAAGGAACAGTTATTGTGGGCTCGTGGTCTTTGGTTCCTTCTTCGTAGCATAAAAAAAAAAAATATCCAGTCGTGCAGTCACAAACAACAAAGTATTTGATGCCAAAACGATGATGTTTAGATGACATGTACCGGCTAAATGCAAGTCGTTCCTGGAACATAACAAGTGACTCATCCTCCACACTTTCTGAAAAGGGTGGAAAAACTTTGTGATAGATTCCTTGATCATGGACAAAATTAGGCAAATTTTCCACAACATGTCACTGGATGCAGGTCCCAGGGTGGGAGAAAGTGCAGGGACTGTAGAATGGCATAGTAACTGTCCCACACCTTGAACTTCACAAGGACATGTGTGGCTTTGAGAGCATCCATGATCCAGTACTCCTGGATGGTATGTGTTTCTGTGTGTGCCATCAACTTTGTATAATTCACTCACATCCAAAGGTTACAATTTCCTCATGTTTGAGTTGTCAAGGGATGGGAGGTTTTGCCTGTGTAGGGAGATTTTCTGGTGAAATTTCTCAAGCACCAGGTATTCCACCACAGAGACTGAAAACAATGCCTTGAAAAAATCCAAGAGACACGAGTTTGCTGTTCGCTGGATATCTGCCAGTGAATTATGAAAGGCAGCTGTCATGAGCTTGAACCCACTCCCCTCCTTCCACACAATGGATTCCATTGTCTGTCGGGACATTACTCTTGAAGTTCCAGGCTGGGGCAATGTAAATGGTGATGGCATGAAGCCTCTTCTTGGCCGAATCATAGTTGGTGGGGTGGTTGAAGCACAGCATTTCTTCTGCACATGACTTCCAGTCTCCCAAATCTCCACATCAGTTTCCAATGCCTCAGTGGAGTCTCCTGGGATGTCGGAAGGGTAGGGGATGTCACCATGCACTGTGGGAATACTGGACACCACGGTGGGGTCATCTGTGACAGCATGGAGCTATGAGAGGAGGCAGAGGCATGTTGCTCTCCACACGACAGCTCTTGTGCTCAGGAGTCTCACCACTCGGTAATGATGATATCGTCGTCTCTAATGACCTCCTGATGGCACTATCACTCAACGTCCCTGGATGACTGGTAGGATTGGCCGAGATAGAGGTGGCAGGGGTCGGGCAGCAATGTGCAGCAGGTATGGAATCAAACAATGTGGATCCAGAACTCACTGATCTTCTCACTTCTGTGGCAAGTGGGGAAACTGACTCCTAAAAGCCTAAATGATTCACAGGGTACTATAGGAAATGGGCAGGAATTCAAAATGTGGTGGGAAATGGAAAGCAGCTATAGCCATCATTTCAGCTGTCCTGGCCACCTGTTTCATGATGGTTATGGCCATCATCCGAGCTTAATGGATTAAAGGTCTGTTTTTCTTCTTTTCTTAATTCTCACTTTATTTGTATGTTAGATTTTGTAATTGTGCCTGGTGAAGAATCAGCACAGAGACTGATGAAATGTGAGATAGAGCAGGCTGATTCAAGGGAGTAATGTTTTAGTAAATTAAACTCCCACCACAGTGGAATGTGGTGGTCAGATCATTATAATTGAATTACAATGGCCAAGACTTTCCAGCACGTACGTGTTTACTGATCTGCATGCTGATACAATAAAAATTGATACCTGCATACAGATGTAATAAAAATTGAGGACAAGTAATGGATACTTAATTTTTCTCATCATTAAAACGTGAATAGAAAAATAAGTGTAATTACACATTCTATTTGGATAGCTTATAATATCGAAATACCCCATAACTCACATGTATATTTTTTTTATAATCAATATGGACATATTTCAGAAAATAAGGATGCCCATGAAATGTAAATATTTAAGATAAAGGCCAAGTTCTTTATTACTCTATTGACATTTGCAATTTGTGAAAGTGATGTCGCACCAAGAGGTCCCACATGTGAAGTTGTCAGGTCTCTTTGTATCTATCCGGTCTTTACTCACAGCTATTCTTTTACCCACTGTTGCATTTAAATCATTCATTCAAGTCCCCCATTCCCTTGGATTAAATTTATGCAAACATTCTCCACTATCCAACCAGAAATTTTCATAATTATTATTTTCTTCTCATATGTAGTTTGGATCTTGGTGGTGGAATAAAGGCTTCACCTCCCTGTTGGGTGTCCACATCAGATGGAGCCCCTATCATATGTTGGAATTATGCACACACAAACCCCATATATTATTATATATAGGCAGTCATCTTCGTAACAATTCTGACTCCAACACTCGAGTAAATTTTTTATACTACCCATTTCCTTTCCAAAATGCACCCTCCCATGCTTGCTCATATTCATCTACTCCTGAATGTGCACCCGTTCCATCCTAACATTCCCTCTCGCCTTTCAGCTTTGTCTCCCTCAACCAGCAATTATAGTATGGTGAAGAAAGGTCAGGTTAGACCTAACACAGAATAACGACACCATCTAACTTTATCTCAGTCAACCTAACTATCTAATTAACCCACCCTAACCTAACCTTAATGCACCTAAACTAATCTAATCCTACCTAACCTAAAGTCACCTAACAAAACATCCAACCTCAGAAAATGAATCATTCTGAAAAATAAACTAGCTAAGCCTTATGTAACATAAACTAACCCACTCTAACACAGCCAAACGAAAGAAGTAATCAAACCATAATCTTATCCAGTCTACTCTAAACCAACCGTATCTAACCGAAAGTAACCCAACAAAGCAAAAAAAAAAAAAAAAAAAAAAGTAACCAAACTCAACTGATGCTAAATCATGATTACAATACATATTCTAGCTAACTAACCTTAGCACACCCAGCTTGAACTAACAAAGCCACCTAACAACCCAATCTAGTCTAGGCTTAACCACATAACCTAAAATATATTTAACCTAGCATGGAGAAAGCTAACCTAACCTAACCAAATCCACCTCTAAACAATGTAGCTAACAGAATCGCCTAACCCAACCTTTTCCACCATACACTAACCTAAGGTAACCTAGAAAACAACTAATCCGAAGATAACCACGCAACTTAACCAAAACAACCTATCTTACTTTCCCATCTAATCCTACAAATCTAATCTAATGTAACAAAACCACATGATAAACCTATTCCACTCTATCGAAATCATAAAACCCACCCTAAGCTATCTAACCCACTTAAACTGACCTTAACAAGCCTAAGCTATTCTAAGTTACCTATATTTAATTAACCTTAACCAAATCTAACCTAGCCTACAATAACTCGACAAACTCACCTAATGGAAAGCAAAATAACCCTGCTCATCATATTCTTACCAGTTAGCCGAACGTAACAAACTAACATAACTGACTGAAGCAAGAAAGATTCCCTTACCAAGGTTAACTACAGAGGCACTCAGTGAAATGCATCTCTCCGACAAGGGCAACGTAATTTCCAAACCACTCTTCATAATGATTAGGGTTTCTCATCACTGATTAAGGTTTCACAAAAGAGTTTTCCGGATTCAGAACCTGTAATACGATCCGGATCGGTCCCAAAAGTTAATTAATTCTTCCCTGGCTATCTACCCACCATATTTGGTCCAGATCTCTCTTTTACATTTTGAGTAATCCTGCTAACGGACAAACTAACAAACATATAAACAAACAGGGGTGAAAACATACTCTCCTTGTCGAAGAAAAAATTCCAGTCATCTCTGGGGGATTAAATATTCGCGTATTCAAGGTTGTAACTCCAATCGGGAAGTTCTAACCACTACTCCACCAAGGGATCGGTTTCAAAAGTTAAACGATTGTTCATTGGGACATGGGCTATCTACCCACCAAATCTGGTCCAAATCACTTTTTTTTTTTCCTTGAGTAATCCTCCTAACATACAAAGAAAAAACAAACAGATAGAACAATGTGCTAAAATTAACAAAGCCATGAACGCTAACCCAAATATTACCCGACGAAAGGTAACCATGCCTACCAAACCAAATAACCTATCAGAACTACATGACACAATTTAACCCCCCAAACCGATTACATATAAACCAATCTAAATTACAGCAGCACTTAGAAGGCGCATACCTCCGCCAATGCCAGATTAGGATCCGCCCCCAAATTTAATCGATTTTTTCTTGGCCCATGGCTCACCCTTCCACAAAATTTAAATTCATTGAGAACTTTTGAAGATACCGTGCGGTAGGATCCGGATCAGGATCCGCCCCAAAATTCAAAGAATTCTTTCTTGGCTCATGTCACACCCTTCAACAAAATTTCATTGCAATTCATTGAGAACTTTTTGAGATATGGTGTCAAAAAACCTACAAATAATTCCGGAACACAACCAAAATCTAAATGAATGTTCAATGGGCCATACGCTAACCCTCCAAAAATTTTCATGAAAATCCGTTCATAACTTTTTGAGTAATCTCTCTAACAGACAGACAGATAAACAAACAAAGAAAAACAAATGCAGGGTAAATCATATGCTTCCGGGCGGAGGTAAATATCTATCTATCTATCTATAGCCCGACGCCCTAATCCCGCAAACGGTGGCCGCAGACAAAACGCCTCCAAGTCACTCTGTCACCCTAACATGACCAAACCTCGTCTGCCTATTTAGATAAACGTAGCTAATTTAGACAAGTTAGGTTAAATTTGGATGAAATATTTTTTACACTTAGATCATGCTGGGTTATGTATGGTAAGCTATTTTAGATACTGCCTGGTTTGGTAAGTTTGATGGTTTTATTAAATATAAATGTTGTAATCGTATTTTACGTTAGGTTAGCATAGAATAGGTAAAGATGGGTAGGTGGTTATGCTGGGTTGGATTAGGTTAGGTTAAGTAAACTGGCTTTGTTAAGCTAGTTTATATTAGGTTACTTCAGGGTCGATTATGTGAGGTTGATACATTCAGTTTGATTAAGTTAGCTGATGTTTCCAGTTAAATTAACACTGGTTCATTTCGTTATGATAGGTTACTGGGTTGATCAATCAAGTTAGTAGGTAGGATTATTTACTTTTGGTGGTTCTGATAGGTTTATATAAGTTGGATAATGATAGGTTAGGTTAGTTCAGAAAAGAGTAGCCCTGTAGTCTACTTCTGTCAGGCTAATAGTGATGCTGTTTTTATTAGGCATTTGTGGACTTTGTTAAATTTCATGTTTTGCTAGGTTTGTTTCAATTCTGCTGTGCTGCTGGGGTTGATATTCTTCAGGATGAGGCAGTGTCGGAAAAACATTCACTTTCAGAGTCAGAGGCACTATAAAATGGACTACTCTGTGTGAGATGACGTAATGTAATGCAAATCTCGTATCTCTTGTTTGTTTTACACTGCTATGCCTTTAAAAATTTTCACGTAACTTATTTGTCATAGCCAGCAGAGCGACGTTAGCGAAATAATGGTTTTGACAGTGCAGTTCTTGTACTGATTATTGTTAACAAATAGTTACTGTTATTTCCCTAGTTGCGTGAGGTGTTGTGGTGCATAACAGTGGTGCTTGCAAGTGAACAAATAGTTACTGGTATTTATTTCCCTAGTTGCGTGAGGTGGTGTGGTGCGTGACCGTGGTGCTTGCAAGTGACAACCCAGCCTTCCTCGCCGCTTTCGCTGAGTCCTCCTTCAAGAGCCACCTCCTACATATCCAAACATCAAGGCTGCTAGCCTTCACTCGTCTCCCTCTCCACCGGCTCCATACCCTCCACCACCTTCACAAGACATTTTCACGTACTAGCTCACTTCTAGCTATCATCACCGACAAAACACCGGATGTCAGGTAAAAGCTTCATTAAAAATCACATATCATTGTAACTAGAGAAGTAACAAAAGAATGATATAGCCTAGTTTTAACTCCTGTTTCTTTTTCCGTATATAATGGATGCACTTCTTCCATGTAGGGGAATGTGTGTGAATCAACCATGTCTGAGCCAATACAGAATTTAAAATGTATTATGTAAACAGTCTGTTAGTTGCAAGCACCATTACCGTTCCGCCTTCCTACGTTGTCGATGGAGGGGAGTAATGGATGGACTACGAATAGTAATTATTACCTAAACTTCTGGACAATGATGATCAGAAATGGATTTCAGCAGACTTTTCATTTGTCTTCATTAAATCGTTAGAAAAAAAAAAAAAGATCAGAAGAATCAGTTTAACTGCAGATCTACTTCAAGATCAGTGTTATGGCCATTTCACAACCTAATAATCTTCTTATAAAAAGGGGGTTTAGGGATTCCAGTACCAAAAGTCATCAAAGCATGGTGAGAGACTGAAGGATTAATTGCATCAAGTTCCCCATTACATATAAGACAGCAGCCAAATGAGGATAATATAAAATCAAGAACATATCCCGTAATATGACTGAAATAGGGACAAGTCCCGAGATGTGACTGAATAAAATTCTTGTCAGTAAATGAAATGAATATAGGAGAAATGTTTCAATTTTGGGTTGTCAATGCAGTAACGAAAATCACAGACAAGCAGTACCGAAGGTTTAAGAGAAATTGCATCCAGAAACTGAGTAAACCCCTCCTTGAAAATTCGATCACTAACTCAACGGCCTGGTTGATAGAGTTGCAGCTCTAGTGGTTTTATGATGGAGATTTATTAAACTTCCAGAAATTAAAAAGAATTGGTCAAAGTCGCGTTGTGTGTAATAAATATTCGTATATACTATGGAGTAATTGAGTTTTACACTGCCACCCGGATGATCAGCAACAGACCTGGGAACATTTCATGTACTCGTAGAATGTGTGGTGGGTAAAGCGATATGAACAATATCAATGTCAGATATATACAGTCAAGGTTCAGTTAGACACACAAAAATTCAAGCCTGAGTTCATGCACATTTTTTTAAAAATATGATCCTTCCTGGTGCAAACTAATAATAATGCGGCCAACTTTTGACTGGCACTAGACGGGTGTTGTCAGTTAAATGGGCAAACAGTACTAAGCCGCATTCTCACGAGAAAAAAAAAATCTTTCTTGACTAATTTTGATAACGCATATACAGTAGATTATCGGGTTGATGCTCGTTTTTGTCATCATCAAAATTCTGTACGAATTTCAGTCTTGATCAAGATTAGTCATTCTTGCTCCCGAGGAATTATGACTGATCTTGAGTGATACTTTCATTAAGTAAACACAAGCAGTGTGTCGGTTTCCAGTATGAGGTATAGCATCCCGTGATGAAGTAAACAATTTCCTTGACTGTGATCTAATGGATGGTAGGGGTAATGCATCACGATATGTTGAAGTGAAACGTGTCATCTCATGAAGAATTGAATTCCTCTCTTGGCAAAACTCTCCACATTCAAGATTTTCGTAAAAATGGGTCAAAACTGATTTCGTTTAAAATCCACGTCAAAACATGGCTCTGATGTTTTCGGTTGGATCTTCTCCTTTTGGAAATTAGAAAAGGGTATGTTTGCTAGATACAAAATGGGGCTGTGGAAGAGAGCTTACCACATTTGAGAGTTCATATTGCTACAGTCTTTGGTTTATGGGTTAGAATAAAGGTCACTTTTTTTTTCTTTTTTTTAGTGCTCTTATCAGAAGTGTGCCCCAAACCCTGGCAGAGATAACACTGAATAACCCAGGATCTGTGCAAGCCTGGCATCTTGCGAAACTGACAGGTATAACTGTCCAGTTCTATTATGTAGGAGTGTACCACTGGAGACATCATTAATTCATCAGTTTGCAGACATCTTATGAAGAACTGCCCACAAACATTGACGATGACATAAAGTGCAGAACAAGGACCCATATTATTTCAACGTTTGCCAAGACAGGCTTCTTCAGGAATGGCCATTCCTGAAGAAACCAGTCTTGGCGAAACATTGAAATAATCTGAGTCCCTACTCAGCACTTTGTGTCATCCTCATTGGAGCTGTCGCTGCCTACGCTGAAATCACCACATACCAACAAACATCTTGTTTTTGTTATTCTTGTTCAAAATGCTGGAAATGATGCCTGACTTCTCAAAAGAATGAAAGAGGCCTATTGCACTGTGTGTTACTAATGTAAATTAGGCCGACACTACAACAATATAAATGACAAACAATAAAATGTTTAAGAGTAGCAAAATATATACAGTATATATCGATATGGAAGCGTTGCTACGA
>NC_136961.1:36018748-36046248 GCF_032717465.1 Coenobita brevimanus | reverse complement strand
ACCAAATATATCCATTTAGCCTAGTGGAAAGTACCGAATTCAAATAATCTCAGTGTTTTTTTAGTAACACGTTTTATAGAAAACAACTAAAGCTGTAAAGCTGTAACTTTACAGAGATATGGCTGTGGACCTTCATATTATATTGAACGAAAATGGTTTCAGTTAAGTATACAGTTAGTCAGCTATTGAGACAAAGGTTAAATGTACCCATGTTTCATTTTTTCTTCAACACATTTGTTTTCAGATCTAGTTCATGTTACACAAGAAGCTACCTTAGGCTAATCTAAGTACATTTCCAAATATGAATGACACTTTTAAAGGTCACAGACTTGTTTATAAAGCCAAAATTTCATACCTTATATACCCAAAAGAGTTATAGCGAAGCTTCCTCATTGTGGCTAAGCAGTAAGTAAATAGGTAACTAGTTGATATTGATTTTTAAATGCAAACATAACTTTCACTCTCGTTTGGTGTTTTGTAGGGAATATAGGTGACACCAGTTTCCTTTGCAAACTTCCTTATTTGACTAAGTCCTTGCACTAAATTGTTTATCGCTTGAACTGTTCAAAGTCCTAATTAATTTCCTAGCTTTTTTAAACAGCACATAGTTCGCTTAGGTGATTACTTAGCTAACACCAGAATGGCTTAGTCCTGTAGACATAGCAACAACGCTTTGGATCGAGCCATTAGCATAAAACCTTATAGCCATTAACTCTGTGTGTATAGTGACTGCATGAGAGTCAATTGTTGTATAACCTATTATCTGATGGAGTTCCTCGCACAAATTAATGTTTCTTGAGAAGGAACCGATTGAATCTTAGTATATGTTCGTCTGATGCAATGAGAAGGTCTAAAGGGTCTCTAAATCCTTTCCCCCAAATTAAATGCAGACGAGCTAAATATGCAACCACAACCTCAATCACTACACAGAAGTTAATATGATAACCATTTACTTTATGTAGTTGAGAACAATTTATCCTCCATGAATTTTCATCGGGATATTTAATGCACGGTACTTCGTAAATTAGGAGAGGTTGGGGGTTCTCCAGCTCCTAACTCCGTCTGTTATTGCATGAACATTAAAAAAAGCTAACCTAAACTGACATACCTTGACTATACAAAACCTAACCAAATAAGACCTGACCTTACCAAAGAATAACGTAGATGCCATAACAAAGGGAGATAATCTAACCAAATGAGACCTGACCTAACCAAAGAATAACGTAGATGCCATAACAAAGGGAGATAATCTAACCAAATCTGACCTTCCCAGACGTGAATAAAGCTAATTTTATATAACAAATTGAGATGACCTAACCTACCCTGGTCTAACCACAACAGACCTACTCTAATTTTAATGCTAATGCCATAATATAAAAAAATACATTTCCAAGGGATGTTTTTAGAAGAAAAAATGCGTAAACTCAATTACATAAATGATGAGCATAGTATAATCAGTGTAGGTTAACTGAGTACAGTTTCGAAATACTACCCTTCCCACACTGTCACTGGAGTGTCTTCAGCGGCCTGAAGAAAGGTTTCCTTGTGTCAGTACCATTAAATACATTCCAGTTATATTTCCCAGCGACTGAGAATTATCAGAACGTCTGACAGTAGAAAAGAGATCAAGCCACTTCTTTTATCCTTCTATCGGTTCCATTAGTGCTTTAATAGAATGGAAGAGGGCCAGAGGCTATCGACAGGTTAAGAGTTTATGTAAACGACAAACAAGCCATTTCATGTTGTGGCGTAGGTTAAGGGATGTCCTCCCTGCGCTTAACTTGAGACGCCAGAGCCCATGATCTGTGATGACCATATCTACCTCAGTGCCTTATCTTTAGGCGACGTTTGGAGATCCTGTGCCATAAATATTGTGAAATAAATTCATGTTCATTCCAAGATGGATGGACACATTGCACTTAAAAGACTGGAGGCCACATACTGAAGCAAACACAGCTTTAGAGAGACAGTTCGAAGGTTGTCCGGCTGCAAGTATGAAGGGCTGGGAGTGTCGATTAACTCTTGCATTAGAGAATACAGAAAGGGGATGAGAGTGCACTGCTGGACGACTGCTGCACTCTTGTCGCAGTCAGGGGTGCATGCAAGGATGCTACTGAGAACAGTGAATACTGCGACAGTTGAGGGGAAAATGATACAATTATCAAAAGACAAAGGCTGTAAGGAGTCAGCAAGAAAAGAGGAGTTCATGAAGTGAACAGCCTCTGCCTGTTTATATATATATATATATATATATATATATATATATATATATATATATATATATATATATATATATATATATATATATATATATATATATATATATATATGAGGAAGGACTGTGAAATGTTACGGAATATTCTTTTGGAAAGTCTTGGCGAGTTGAAAGATGAAAGAATTGATAATTTGATACACTAAAGAAAAAAACATGTCTGTCACCCTAAAACACAGAAGACAGGAAAATCGAGAACTATAGCCACAGTTCAATATTATGGCTGGTGAAGGAACTGTTGCAATGAGCGATTTAAGAAGTGGGTATATAGCAGGCAGATAAGTGAAGGGTGGACAAGTGAGCCAGTGGATGTTGTTGTGCAGCTGGCGAAAGAAGAGAAACATAATGAACACCAGTACTGACAGATTTAGAATAAAAGTGGCCGCCTGCAACGACAGCAAGAAAACAAGCAGAAAGGAAGCTGCAGACAGAGGCAAAAACAGAAGGATGGAAACAGTAGAACGGCAGTTTGAATATTAAAGATCTGAGTCAGACTTAGCCGAAAGCCTTTGGGACATCAAGTGCAAAAGCAATGATTTCACCAGAGACCTGAAAGAAGGATGTCCACTGTATCATATATAAAAGGAATGTAACACGACTGCCAATGCAACAGCCCTAACACAACTCAAACTGCTAGTCAAAAGAAGGATTATTAGAGGGAAGGACCTTCAAAAAATTCCTACTGAGACAGACTCTGAGAATGCAAGAGATTAACCCCTAAATGCCAAGACCACAACAACGTATCGGTAGACGCTGGAATTCATACAGAATCCCGCACCTGTGTTCACGACTCTGTGTGAATGCTTGCTAGCTTGTGATGTGGCTGCCTAGGAGTTTCCACCGATCACCCTGCATCAGTTTTGTCTCGACTCATGCCATAGGAGGTTGTAGGCTACTCTCTGACCCCCTCCACTGCTATCTTTGCCATCAAAAGTGCCAGTATATATATATATATATATATATATATATATATATATGGAGAACGGCATTATGTATGAGTAAAAATAAAATATTTATAGAACTCGGTGATATCCCTGTAAATATATGTGTGTGAATTTCAAGGTATAATGTGAATGAATAAATTATCATCATCTGGACCTCCTTTCCCACCTACGGCATGGTTAGGAGTAGCAACGTCCAGACAGCCACTGTTTGCCCAGTTCAATGGGCCACGCATCCATTCAGTCATCATTCAAGTTCTCGAAATCCTGGCACTATCTGATAGGCCAAAAAATTTCACAACGTACTGTAGCTTCACATATACCTATCCGATAGAGTCCATCCGAACACTGTCACTTTACAAAAAGGTGCCAAATCCCTGGCCATGCACTTCGCACAATATTCATTCACCCAACTCGATCTCTTGTCAGTCCCTTAGCCTCGCCAACGTCCATACCGCTCTTCCTCATACACTTATACTCCATATCCCTCCACCTTCTTCTTGGTCTATCTCGCCTCCTCCCTATTTTATATTCACTCATATATACCCTTTTCACCACTCTATTGTCATCCATACACTCCACATGACCATACCATCTCAGCACACTCTCTTTGATTCAAGTGTCCACAGACTTCCTCACTCCGCATCTTTAACGAATCACATTATTCCGTATGCTATTCACTCTCTGTATTCCATTTACATTCCTCGGCAATCCCATCTCCACTGCTCTTACTCTTGACACTTCCTTTTCATGCCACACCAAAGTTTCACATCCGTATGTTAAAGCTGGAATTAGCGCAGCTGCAACACTCAAGCCTCTGTATCTTGGCAAGGCCTTCAGAGCACCAGCTACTTTCCTTCCTTGTGTCAGTATACTTTCCACTTCTTTTGCACATTTTTCTCTCTTTTCTATCACCGTACCCAGCTCTTTGAACTCTCCCACCAGTTCCAGTCTCCATTCACTGTAACATCGCACTGGGAGCCACCTTTTCTCTCAATAACCATCACTTTACTCTTTCCTACATTTACTCTCAAGCCACGACACTCACAACATCTACAAAATTCTGCACTGGTCTACCAAGCTCTTGTCCGGTATTTGCAAGTGGCACTGCATCATCAGTATACAACAAGTTTGAGATATTCCATCCATCACCATTCATTACCAACGCCATCCCTCTCTCCATTACTCGTGTTTTTACTTTTCTCATCACCCCATCCAAATTTATACTGAACTGCCATGTGGACATCACACAACCTTGTCGCACGCCCACATTGATCATGAACCATTCACTTAGGTGCCCATTTACCCTTACACATGCCTCACTACCATCATAAAAACTCTTGATGGCGCCTAGCACCTTACGATATACACTGTATATGCGCAGAACCCTCTATAATCCTTCTCTGTCTATTTGGTCGTATGCTTTTCCCAGACCCACAGATGCCATAAACGCCTTATAGTCCTTCTCACAAGTCTTCTATGCTATGTGCCTCACAGCAAATATATGATCTAAACATCCTCTGCCGCTCCTAAATCCAACCTGTTTGTCACTCACTAGGACTTTTGATATCTGTCTTACTTTCTCTATAAAGATTTTTCTGTATACCTTCCCTACAACACTCAACAGACTTATGCCATGATATTTCTTGCACTCGTTTCCTTTTTTTATACACGGATACAATCACTGCCTTTTTCCACTCTGCTGGCACAGTTTCATTCATCCATGCTTTCTTACATATCTCCAACAAGCACTTCATTCTGCTTTTTCCACTTCTCTTTTCTATCACCGTACCCAGCTCTTTGAACTCTCCCACCAGTTCCGGTCTCTCTCCATTCGCTGTAACATCGCACTGGGAGCCACCTTTTCTCTCAATAACCATCACTTTACTCTTTCCTACATTTACTCTCAAGCCACGACGCTCACAACATCTACAAAATTCTGCACTGGTTTACCAAGCTCTTGTCCGATATTTGCAAGTGGCACTGCATCATCAGTATACAACAAGTTTGAGATATTCCATCCATCACCATTCATTACCAACGCCATCCCTCTCTCCATTACTCTTGTTTTTACTTCTCTCAACACCCCATCCATATGTATACTTAACTGCCATGGGGACATCACACAACCTTGTCGCACGCCCACATTGATCGTGCACCATTCACTTAGGTGCCCATTTAGCCTTACACATGCCTCACTACCATCATAAAAACTCTTGACGGCGCCTAGCAGCTTACGATATACTCTGTATATGCGTAGAACCCTCCATAATCATTCTCTGTCTCTTTCGTCGTATGCTTTTCCCAGACCCACAAATGCCATAAACACCTTATAGTCCTTATCACAAGCCTTCTTCACTATCTGTCTCACAGCAAATATTTGATCTACACATCCTCTGCCGCTCCTAAAGCCAACCTGTTCGTCACTCACTAGGACTTTTGATATCCGTCTTACTTTCTCTATAACGATTTTTCCATATATCTTCCGTGCAACACTCAACAGACTTATGCCATGATATTTCTTGCACTCGTATCCTTTTTTTGTACACGGATACAATCACTGTCTTTTTCCACTCTGCTGGCATAGAGTGCCTTCTTACATGTCTCCAATAAGTACTTCATTCCGCTTTTTCCACTACATTTAATCATCTCTGCATACACCTCATCAACCCCAGCTGCTTTTCTATTTTTCAGCAGCTTCACAGCGTTCTTCACCTGTGAGAGTGTCACGTTTCCTGGCACAGCATTCCTTCTCTGTTCACCCCCAAAACCAATCATGTTAACAGTCGCTTTGCCTCTCCATTCCTATTCATCAGATTTTCAAAACATTTTTTCCATCTTGTCCTTACTCCATCCTCATTGATTAATAATCTACCACTTGCATCCGTCTCCCTTTCACATTTCTTTCCACTGTCACGTCTACATTTCTACACCTCTTTCCAAAATAACTTCCTACAGTATTTTCATAGTATTTTGCTTTCATTTTTCTTCCCTGATCGTTTACCTCTTTCTTTTTCCACTTCACTAGTCTCTTTACGTGCTTCTTGCTGTCAGTATATTCAGTTGTTATTTCAACTGAACCCCTATCCTGCTGAAAGCTGCTGAATGAATAGTGTAGTAGTAAAATGGAATAGAATGAGTGGAAGGATGACATAACAGACAAAAGCAATTGTATGTCTAGATTTTTACTCCACTTTTTTGTGCATTTATTTGAATACAACAGTAATATAATTCAATCCAGGAGGTCATAAATAAGTTAAGTGCATAATGTTTGAATGAGAAGTTTTAGTTAATTTATCTTGAAATATTAAAAGTGTCCTCACAGCTATGATCCACCCGTGGAAAGATATTGCATTTTCATATTTTGTGCAATGTATTTGATCTTTCTGAAAGTTTAAGAGTATCATTTATTTTTTTTTTTTAACCAAAACCAACCTGATTCTGAGCTCCTTGTGCACAACCTTCCTTTATGTAATAAGATTAAACACGGTATTACATGGAGGATTCAGAGTGATCATCCTATTTTGGTAAGTTGTGACTGAGAGTAGACCTCCAGCTTGAAGACTGGGTTCACATTGAGGTGAAAGAGTTTTACTAACTAGTGTGCCTTCCCAGAGGCACAGTTTTTGACGACAGAAGGATTTCCATCATGACTGTACTCCTTTTCAGCAGTAAAGGCAGAGAAAGTAGTAAAAGGCAGAAAATACATTTTCTGGTGAAATTTAATGATAGGCATGTAGAAGTGAGATAATGGAACAGAGGAAACAACATTTTTGGAATTATTTGCAATGGCAAAACCGGCCAGGATATATATATATATATATATATATATATATATATATATATATATATATATATATATATATATATAAAGGGATGCCGTGGCTGAACCAGTGTCGCTTACAAAGTATGCTTGCACCCAGTCGGCTGGTGCAGGCCGATTACACTTGGTTCACAGACTACACACACGTATCCAAAGCGACTCCAACACTACAATTACACTTACAAGCACTTCACACTCTACATACAATCTCTACCAGACAGCCTAAGCCACTTGATAGAGATACATTGGCTGTATCGTCCCCACTTCGGTCTGGATAGGCCGGTCCTGAAGTGGACACTCAAACGGCTGATGAGATTATATATATACATATATATATATATATATATATATATATATATATATATATATATATATATATATAAAGTGTTTTACTGGTTCTCTATATCATCCCAACGTGGAACACTGACAATAATGTATGGCATAAAATATTGGCACTGTTTCCCGTTTTATTGTCATCAACGCTTACCATTGGATCCAGGTACCCAAACAGGCCCCACATTCTGGTTACGGCTGAGGAACTACCTTATCAACAAGCCATTATGGTGGACGACCCAACAGCGGAGGGGGGCAAGCGGCTATCCTTCACTGGCCCAGTAGACAAAGTCATGCAGATTGTTGCAAGATACATGAACCTCACGTAAGTTTTCATTACCTTCAGGAAAAATAAGGCTTACATTTGTTGCTAGTCGATTGCACTAAGATCACTCAGGCAGATAATTTATATTTGTTCAGTCACAATCTTCCATTATAACATGATCCATAATAGGAGGTTGATAACCATGTTCCCTTTGGTGCTGCTGGATGAACTGTCAAGTGTTTTGCCACTGAGAGAGAATCTCTATGAGGCTTTTTAGGAGGAAAGTGCATTTACCTTATTCAGCCTAAAATACGCATCACGTATTCATGGAGTTAACCCTGAGCTTGTCGTATACTTCATCTCTCTTTGAACCTAGCAGAATGCTAGCTGTGTCTCCTCTTGTGATAATAACGGCCAAGAACATTGAAGCTTGAATGACGAGTGGATGGGGTGTGAAATAAATCTGCTGCACACTCTGATGCTTGATCGTTTTTTTTTTTTTTTTCTGAAAACGTTCAAATTTTTGCTTCCCTAGAAGTTCAGAGCAATGATGATAAATTTTTCGAAGTTGGCTCAGTAAAAACGAATATTAACTTCTTCATTAATAAGAGATGAACCCAAGTCACAACAGTTGTTATTAATCCCGTCAGTCTGACTATGTAACTTCAATTATACTCTTGTTATCTCCATGCGGTTATAATATTGCTCACACCACTCATGGCTACACCACACACTAAACTGTCACACACTATCATTCCACATAAGTTTCGGTCACATTTCATGTAAAACTCACACCGTCACACTTCTTCCACACAACAACTGCGACACCTTCCAGTGCTATACTTCCTAATGGCCTTACCCCATACTCTCAGACGTACACTGCAACATCAAACTCTTCAACACCAGACACAACACAAGTTTTGGGACCCTTCCTGACCAGAATGGGGCAGCAGCATCCTTCGTTTGCAATATATTTTTGTCTACAAGCACAGCCTTGCTTTCTTGTTTTTTAATAGTGACTCGTGTCCTGGTGTAGATTCCCGTTGTGTATAACGTTTTTGCTTCACATGCTAAGTTAAATTTTCCCGGGATGATCACCTTTCCATTTTTTTTTTAACTCTAACATAACTCTCAGTTGTGAAGTATACGACAAGCTCAGGGTTAACTCCATGAATACGTGATGCGTATTTTAGGCTGAATAAGGTAAATGCACTTTCAGCTAGTCAGGTCAGGTGCGGGTAAGGGGATGGGTCTGTTATGATGTGGCAGGGGTAAACCAGTTCTGCTGTCGGGCCCTGCTGTGGATGTCACTGCTTGCATTGCGCAGTTGACCCTTGTGCGGTGTGATGCGGTGAGGATCTGTCCGTTCTCCCCTTTGGGGCTAAGATGCGAATGAATGTGTTTGAATGGATGAGTAAATGGAGAGTGAGTCGTCCTGTCTCGGCTACCTCCCTTTCCCTGGGGGAAGCAGCCTAGGTATATAGATAGATAGATAGATAACTTAAACTGTCCTAACCTAACCTAAACTTGCAGGTTAACCAAACCGACTAGCAGACTAGCCTAGCCTTATACTTAGAAAACAAACCTAACTAAACTTTCACTTTCTTGGATAAGAATAAGTGCAAAAATAGTACACAGAATGCAAATCAGCGTCCCGGGTAGTCCTGACTCTCCTACTATCCAGACTCCGAGTAAAAATAGGTCAAGAGCCACAAATCAAAACCATGGGAATTGAACTGCGATTTGAATGAAAAAAAAAAAAAAAATCTACGTCTTACGATGAGTGCTGCTCGTTCCTGTGTGGTCAGCAGGCCGTTGTTTAATCCGAGATGATGTCACGAGTAAGGGGAGATTAACAGCCAAATTACTAACGTGAAAGGCTGAAGCTATTTGTAAGCCAGCCGAGTAGTTTCAGGTCATCCAAGGAACACTCGCGACGGATTGATGTGGTTGGCCTGCATGCCATGTTACAGAGTGCATACAGCAGTGAGATGGGAAGTACAGATACATTTTAACTTCAAAATGCTTTTCACAATTGAAAGTAAAAACTGGGGGCTGCCTTACCCACTGTGATCCCGGTTATACTTTGAATCAAATATCATTTATTTTAGTTATTCTGGCTTCTTTCAGATAATTTTTAACTCGTATAAAGCCTCTTGTACTGGGGTACTTAATGAATGTTATATCTTACTCTTTTCCAGCTCGTAAACTGTATCCTGTTTGAGTAGAAATTCATGTAACTGAGTTGAAGACGTTTTTAATACTACTCCTATTTACAGCTACACGTACAAGCGGCCTGCGGACAACAGCTGGGGCACTATACAGAGTAATGGGTCCTGGACTGGCATGATGGGCCTCATAATACGCGAGGTAAGGCACTGTGGCGGCACAACGTAACGCCTATTATAATACTTGTTACCCCCGCCAAGAAGGTTATGTTTTTGCCTGCGATTGTTTGTGTGTCTGTCTGTGTGTTATCAGGATCACTCAAAAAGTTATGAAAGGATTTTTTTTTCTGGGGGGGGTAGGGTATGGCCCAAGGAACAATCCATTAGTTTTCAATGACCATCGAATCGTCATCCAGATGCAGGAATTTTTTTGTTTGTTTGGCGACACGATATCTCAAAAAGTTCTCGTCAAACTTCAATTAAATTTTATGGAAGTGTGGGCAATGGTCCAAGAAAGAATTGATTAAATTTTGGGGCAAATCCGGATCCCGATCCTGTAATGGCATTGACGGAGGTATGCGCTTTCGAGTGCTTTCTAGTTTCATGTAATACTGTATTACTCGCATTGACTCTGACCTAAAAGTCGACAAGGAGATACCTCTCTCAGAACAAGAAGTATTACAGTTGGTTTGTTTTCAACTGGCAAATATCACAAACCCTTTTCAGCTTAGTCCATGAGATGGCAAAGTTAGGTTGGAAAATAAATTTGACCAGTAACCAAGGAGGTTTGTTCCTATCTCATAACTAGAGCACATCAAATTAAACTCAACCGTGACTGTGCATTCAAGTTGTGTGTGACCCAGTTTCTTCAGGTAAAAACAAACGGACTATCGTCTAAACCTGTTCACAATCGAACACGGTTACTTAATACAGAGTAGCCTGCAACTTGAGGGATTTGTGTTTAATCATGCACCAGAGCCCCTAGAACACAACACTTAAAATATGACATCTATTATCTTTATTTTAGGAGGTTGAGATGGCACCTACACCATTTTTCATGAGCTACGTCCGCAACAAGGTGACAGACTACAGTTCCTATGTTTTCACGGGAGGTTATGGCATTCTTGCTGCCCGTGGTCGTCCTAAGGTGGACCCGTGGGGTTTCCTGCTTCCTCTGTCACCACTGGTATGGGCGGGTGTGTTTACAGCATTGGTGGTAGTGATCACTGTCATGCTGGTCCTGCCATCCTTCTTTCCTCAACATACTAACCAGCCACCCAGGCAGAAGACCAACATCTTCAACTGTGTTCGGGTCCTCCTTCAAGAAGGTAAACTTCTTAACAGCACTTAGGTGAGTGGACTACAACAAAAAATAGATGAATAGCAAAGTTGACAGCAAAAATTTGTTTCATGTTCATTGTATGATATGAGACTGTGACTTGGGTATCACTATATAGCAAAGAGTTGGTGGATATGCTTTAACTAACCATACATAATTATTATTTACTATATTGTTTACAGTTAATTGCTTGCATGTAACTGACTATCAGCCTTATATCATACTGGGAAACCTGATGTTAATTTGTGCTGTCAACTATACATTCATGTTTTTTAGGACCAAGAAATAAATATATGCTCCTCTGATATATTACCAATATGCCAGGAATCGAACCCGGGACTCTCAGGTGAGAGCCAGGCAGCATACCACTACACCACGACCAGGTAAAAGTTAACGCACATTGTCACAATCTTGCAACCAATATCCCTCTGCCCCCACTGTGGGCATGAAGAGGATGAGTTAACTCCCTGGCACTCCGGCAAGTAGATGCTTTTGATCTATCCCAAGCACTTACGGCAAGTCAGAATGAAGAAAGAAACCAGTACTGTACACAGGAAAAATCATCCGATATATTACGAATATGCCAGGAATTGAACCCGGAACTCTAAGGTGAGAGCCAAGCAGCATACCACTACACCACGACCAGGTAAAAGTTAACTTACATTGTCACAATCTTGCAACCAATGTCCCTCCGCCCCCACTGTGGGCATGAAGAGGATGAGTTAACCCCCTGGCACTCGAGCAAGTAGATGCTTTTAATCTAACCCAACCACTTATGGCAAGTCAGAATGAAGTGATATGCTGCCTGGCTCTCACCTGAGAGTCTCGGGTTCGATTCCCGGCATATTGGTAATATATTGGATGAATTTTCCTATGTACAGTACAGATTTCTCTCTTCATTCTGACTTGCCGTAAGTGCTTGGGGTAGATTTAAAGCATCTACTTGCCCGAGTGCCAGGGGGTTAACCCGCTGTGTCCCGTTGATGTATATATACGTCCACATATCTTGTCACTGTCAGTCCTGTTCACATATATAAATGCGCATCAATGGCAAGGTCCCTAATTTGCACAATTTTCAATTTTTGTGCATGATTTTTGGTACTTATACACAGGACACCTTCCTCTACAAGACGCCAGGCAGGGACAATGTCTTACCCCGCATGACCTCCCCCCCCCACACGCCATTGTCTCGGCAATTCACCTGTTACCAGTGACCTGGCCAGTAAAGACATTTGCTAAGGTACGAAATTCAGGGCCAGAGTGATTCCCCAATCGATGACAATATGGAGGACAAATTTAAATAGCATTAGAGGAACAAACAGTCAGAAATGAGGATCAGACAATATCGCCAAAAAATGTCAGGTATGTTGATGCGTTTGGTGAGTGAAACAATGCATTTAATGCCTATATTACTGTGTGAAAACCAATATACTCTCGTACTACATATAAATTTGTACCAAATAAATAAATAAATACAGTTTATGAGTGGTGTGGAATAGTTACCCTTCCATAGAACTCGTTTTCTCTGGAGCCAGCCTGATAGAAAACCCAGTAAGGTAAGAGGTACTGCTACCTGTATCGAGTATTTTAAACCTCAGGTGAGCGATTTCTCTATGAATTTTCGATGTTTCTCACCAAAAGCGGAGGTTTGAGCTAATTTTTTTTTTTTTTCTAAAATTGGTCAGGACTGGGGGGAGTCAGTGGTGGAAAATCAGTTAGGATGGGGCGGGTTAACTCATCCTCTTCATGCCCACAGTGGGGACGGAGGGACATAGGTTGCAGGATTGTGACACAATGAGTTAACTTTTATCCGGTTGTTGTGTAGTGGTATGCTGCCTGGCTCTCACCTAAGAGTCCTGGGTTCAATTCTGGGCATATTGGTAATATACTGGATGATTCTTCCTGTGTACAGTACAGGTTTCTCTCTTCATTTTGACTTGCCATAAGTGCTTGGGATAGATTAAAAGCATCTACTTGCCTGAGTTCCAGGGGGTTAACTCATCCTCTTCATGCCCACAGTGGGGGCAGAGGGACATCGGTTGCAAGATTGTGCCAATGTAACATAACTTTTATCCGGTCGTGGTGTAGTGGTATGCTGCCTGGCTCTCACCTGAGAGTCCAGGGTTCGATTCCCAGCATATTGGTAATATATCGGATGATTTTTCCTGGGTATAGTGCAGATTTCTCTCTTCATTCTGACTTGCCATAAGTGCTTGGGATAGATTATACGCATCTACTTCCCCAAGTGCCAGTGGGTTAACTCATCCTCTTCATGCTCACAGTGGGGGCGGAGGGACATTGGTTGCAAGATTGTAACAATGTGAGTTAACTTTTACCCGGTCGTGGTGTAGTGGTATGCTGTCTGGCTCTCACCTGAGAGTTCCGGGTTCGATCCCCGGCATATTGGTAATATATCGGATGATTATCCTGTGTACAGTACAAGTTTCTCTCTTCTTTCTCTAAATATATGCTGTTCTGGCCAACAGATATAAGGAAGATTAAGGGGAGGTGGTGGTGGGAACGTGTGGTGTTGGGTGTTTGGATGATGATGATACTGGTGCTGACACAGAGCTATGTGAGTAACCTCATGTCACTCCTGGCCATCAGACACATTGATACTCCATACCAGAGCCTCAGGGATGTCCTCGATGATGATATTAAGATTATAATTGTGGAAAACACAAATCTTTTTCCTTATTTACGTGTAAGTATTGGTGGCCAAATAATTTCAAGACTATACACCTTATTCTTAATATTGCTAATCAGTGGTATCCATAGTATTACCCAGTTGTCAAAATGATACTCGGAGAAAGTGCCCTATTGCCAAAACAATCAATTAGTTATGATTAGACTATCATTTGTCTAATATTCAACCGTCAAAATATGTATTTATTTTTTACCAGTGAAGTAATGATGCATAGACAGGAATGTATTTTATGAATGTTTACATACTGTTGACTGCGTTCTTTAATTTTTCACTGTCATAAATTTTTAGCTTATTTCACAGTGAAAACACGTGCTTGTAGAGATGCTAACCAAAATTTTGTCACTGATCTTGTTGCTTTAGAGTGGGTTCTTCACTTCTTGTCTTCCCTTTTTTTTAATATGTGCTGAGTTCTAAAATGAAATTACTGTAAGTTTTATTTATTTTTTATTATGATCCATCGTTTCATCTGCATATAGCAAACTGAAATGTTACAGATCTCTTTTATCATCAAAATACTTCAGACCCATAGTAATGGGGTGCTTCTGAAAAGCCTAGTATTCCGATAGATGTCACCACCCTTTGAGGCAAACACATCCCCGCGCTGTTTAAATAGCATATTTTTCTTTGTTAAATATCTACACTGTTGTGTGAAACTGTGAATCATGGTAATGTTATATACCGTAATATAAATAATGCAAATAGAACACGTATATATAACGTAGCGTGAATTGTTTATATTTATCATAAACGGACATTAAAATATCATTGATGGCACGTGATGGCAACTCGCCATTTCAGTGGTCCTATATTATTTAACTTCTGCTACATTTCGTGCAAGTTAGGTTCTTAATGCATAGTTTGTTCAGACTGTAAATTACGCCTTGTGGGTATCGTGACTCATTCAGTCTCTGTGTGGGCAGAAATTTAATGTTGAGTAAATACTGGGACTCAACATTTTGCTCACTCACTAACCCATACACACCACAAGACCCGTGTTGCCACGGTTTGAAAAGGCCGTGGTGTTGCCCCCTCAGACCCTCCAAAGCAATTACAGTACCTTACTTTATATAACCCAACTAGACCACGATTAGTCTAAATTGTTTAATTTTAAGCATTAATCCTCATGCGTTTGTTTTGAAAACAAATCTCTTGTGAAAAAACTTAAACACTGGACTGTCTTGTGCGCATGCGTGAAGGGAGTGAGCAAAATGTTGAGTCCCAGTATTTACTCAACATGAAATTTCTGCCCACATAGAGACTGAATGAGTCAAGATACCCACTAGACGTAATTTACAGTTTGAACAAACTATGCATTAACCCGCCCCATCCCGACGTTTTCTGGGCAGTGGTACGCCCCAGTCCCGACATTTTTGGACCTTTTTTTTTTTTGGCCCCAAACATCTGCTTTTGGTGAGAAACATCGAAAATTCATAGAGAAATCGCTCACCTCAGGTTTAAAATACTCGATTTAGGTACGAGTACTTCCTTACCTGACTGGGTTTTCTAACAGGCTGGCACCAAAGAAAACGAGGTGTATGGGAGGGTAACTATTTTATCTACTCATAAACAGTATTTATTTATTTACTTATTTACTTGGTACTAATTTATATGTAGTACAAGAGTATATTGGTTTTCAAACAGTAATATAGGCATTATAAGCATTGTTTCACTCACTAACTCATCACCATTCATGACCTTTTTTTTTCCCACGTTACCTTATCATCATTTCTGACTGTTTCTTCCTCTAATGCTATGTAAACTTTGTCCTCCACATTGTCATTAATTGGGGAATCACTCTGACCCTGAATGTCTTTATTGGCCAGGTCACTCGTAACAGGTGAATTGCCGAGACAATGCCGTGCAGGGGGGAGGGGAGAGGTTATGCAGTGTAAGGCATTGTCCCTGCTTGGCATCTTGTAGAGGAATAGAGGAATGTGTCCCGTGTATACGTGCCAAAAATCACTCACGAAATCACTCGCAAAAATTGAAAATTGTGCAAATTAGGGACCTTGCAATGTTGCCGCGTTAATTCACGTCGCCGGGACACGAGTGCACATCATGTGCGGACGTTAATTCACGTCGCCGGGACTACGCGGGTTAAGAACCTAACTTGCACTAAATGCAGCAGAAATTAAATAATATAGGACCACTGAAATGGCGGGTTCCCATCACATGCCGTCAATTATATTTTAATGTCCGTTTATGATAAATATAAACAATTCACGCTACGTTATATATACGTGTTCTATTTGTATTATTTACAGGTATATTACGGTATATAACATTATAATGATTCACAGTTTCACACAACAGTGTAGATGTTTAACAAAGAAAAATATGCCTTTTAAATAGCGTGGGGATGTGTTTGTTTCAAAGGGTGGTGACATCTACCGGAATACTAGCTTTGAAAGCACCCCATTATGATTAACGTCATAAGTTTCCGAATGATACCAGTCCATGATGAGCCACATATGGGATTTTTTAAAAAAATCAAACTTAAGCACTAAGTAGAGACTTGAAAAAAAAAAAAAAAAGGTAAGAATATTATTTTAGTGGTAGGTGGTGGCGACCATCATCCACTCACTTGAAGTAGTGCTGCCACTTCTTCCTTAGCCTTTATCATTCTTTTTCGTTGCCTGCCCTCCTCTCTTCTTATTTCTTTCATCTTTCCTGTCACTTCTTATTGTTTTTCTTTCCTTTACAGGTGGCTTTACATTGAGTGACAAGCCAGTTGGTTTCGTGTAAGCCAGGAAACCATTTACAATTCTGGGTGGTAACCATATAACCAAACCATGCGTGCTCCCTACGTGTCAACAAGTGGGTTGGTAGAGGGTTATTGCCCCTCCCCGTAAAACACCTAACTCAAAGTCAAATGTCCACTCCTTACGGGATTATGGTGTCTGGCAATATATAGATATTGATTAATTATTTTATACTTATGAGATGCGCAAAAAGTTCAATCATTGTAACAGCTGAAATGCCTCAATAATAACGGAAGAAAAGTGTGTTCCTTGTCCTCAGCGCTGTGTGATCAAAATTCTTTGTGGTTTTCTTTTCAAAATATTGGATCCTATTCATCTTATGTTTAATATGATGATGATGATGATGATGATGATGTTGACGATGACGATAATGCTGATGATATTACAATAACCCCACGAATTGAATTATACATAATAATAATAATAATAATAATAATAATAAGAAGAAGAAGAAGAAGAAAATAAGAAGAAGAAGAAGAAGAACAACAACAACAACAACCACAATTATTATGTCACCACAAGATACTAATACTAAGATAGAATTTTCGAGTTGGAGGGGTTAGATCTAGTCTTCAGAAACCCATTCACTATAACAGATCTTTCCGTACTTGGAAAAGAAAATCATCTGGAGGCTATAAAAATCTATCTGTCTATTGTCAGGCTCGTTAATCCCACATGGGGTAACCACAAACAAATTATCCCAACGTCTCCCCTCTGCATTTTGGCTGCCCTCACTTCAACTCACACCCTTCCCTCACAGATCTCTCCACTCCATCCCTCAATCTTATTCTTGTCTCCCCTTCCTCCTCCCCTTCGCCACCTTACTCTCACACTCACTTTCATGGCCAGCCTGTCATATACATCTCCACATGGACAAATCATCCCAGAGATTTTCTTTTTCAGTCACATCCACATCAAAATCACAACGATTCTGACTTCCTCATGTTTCTCTGTCCACTGTGACTCCACATCTTTCCCTCAAAGAAAACATTTCCACTGCCCTCACTCCTGTGTCCTTCCAGTAGGGATCAAGATTCACTTTCGGTGTTAGACTGGGGATAATATTCTTGTCATGCAGTGACATTTTCGTTTTTGACTTCCGTGCTCACATCTCTATTCTTTATCATCGCTTTCAGTGAATCAGCAACTTTTCTACCATGCTGTATCCTTTGAAGAACCTCCACCTCTAAACTTCCATCATACTCATCACACAGCCTAAGTTCTTCAATCCACTCACATTCTCCATTTCCTTACCATCCACTCTCACTGTACATTCTGTGACATCGTTCTTTCAAAGATCATAACTCTACATTCTCCATTCACTTTTAGATTCCTTTTCCTACAAACAGTCCCAAACTTATCCACCAAGTCTTGGATTTCACATTGATCCTCACTTAACAATATAGTACCATCAGCAAACCACCATAAAGATAATTTCCACGCCGTGCCTTTTCTCAATAGAGACAATTTAACATTCACAGCCCTACCTAGTATTTCATTTGTAGCTCCATTTATACACAAACTGAACAACCACAGACACATGACACACTCCTGCATCAATCTAACACACAGATAAAAATAAAATTCAATTCACTATCCATACCCACTGCAACCCTAGCGCCATCATACATACTCTTCTCAGCACTCGGCAGCTTGCCATCTACTCATATACAGTATTTTTAATACTTTCGACATTCCCTGTCTATCCACTGTCATATTCTTTCTCTAGTTCCACTCCATCCCTTCTCTAGAAACTTTTCCACTAAACACCTTAGTGTTAATATGGTAGATTAGCAGGACGGTAGGTAGCTAAGTAATAACTGGATGTTGCTGAGAAACGTTGCAACTGTTGTTGGTATCGTAGAGTATCGTAGAATACTGCTGCTGCCAAACGTAGATAATAGCTGTAGGCAGGAGCTGGGATTGTAGCTGTATATTGGCAAGGCACCTCTGTAACTGTAATGTGCGCTGCTCCCAATATAAAGTTGTGAGGTGTTGGATGGCTCTCATCGTGGGTTTTATTTTGAGGTAGTATTGTCTCTGTCTCACTTGCCCCTTTGTCTATCTTGTATCGTAAGTGAAGGTGAGGCACAGACTCCCGGGAGTTTCGGGGTTTTACTGTGACACACTTATATCATTGGTGTGATGGACTGAGTGACGTAATCATGTACTGTCAGGGTGACAGCGAACCTCCTACTCTACCCTATCATCTAAACTCCATTTTCGTGTCTCTCCAATCCCCTTCTGCCTTCTTTGCATCTCTTTGGCTCTGTGACTCTCACCGACTTCTCGGGATATATAACTGGGGATTCCGGCTGTGTGTGTGTGTGTGTGTGTGTGTGTGTGCTTTTGTGTAGTGTCTAGTACTTTTCCAACAAATGAGCTAACTGGCTTTCGTCAGTTACCCTATGTGTACGTGTGGCATGTGTTTCCTATACAATATATTGTGTTTGCATTCTGGCCAGAGGATGTGTATGTCTCCACCTGAACACCAGGCATTTCATACTGTGCAAGTGTTCTAGATTGTGCTATGATATATATTAAGGTCTATAGTTATTACATGCTTATATCTATTATATATTGTGTTATGACATATTTATGCCTATATATCAGTCAGCCACTCTAAACTGTCATTCCTACGTCCTATCTTTGTATTACAATCTACACAGTACATAGAAAAATGTTACATATATTAAGTGATACATAACATTTAACCCGTCACGTCCTGAGCTATTTCGCACCTCTGACATCCCCCAATCCCAAGGTATTTTCGAAAAATTTTTTTTTGGCTAAAACCTCCGCTTTTGGTGAGAAACATCTAAAATTCATAGAGAAATCACTCATCTGAGGTTTAAAATACTCGATCCAGGTACCAGTACCTCCTTACCTGACTGGGTTTTCTAACAGGCTGGCACCAAAGAAAATGAGTTCTATGGGAGGGTAACTATTTCACACCACTCATAAATGGTATTAATTTATTTACTTGGTACGAATTTACATGTAGTATGAGAGTATAATGGTTTTCAAACAGTAATATACGCATTATAAGCTTTGTTTCACTCACTAACTCATCACCATACCTGACCTTCTTTTGCCACATTACCTGATCATTATTTCTGACTGTTTCTTCCTCTAATGCTGTGTAAACTTTGTCCTCCACATTGTCATCGATTGGGGAATCACTCTGGCCCTGAATGTCTTTACTGGCTAGGTCACTGATAACAGGTGAATTGCTGAGACAATGGCATGAGGGGGGAGGGGGGGAGGTTATGCGGTGTAAGGCATTGTCCCTGCTTGGCATCTTGAAGAGGAATAGAGGAAGGTGTCCCGTGTATATGTACAAAAAATCACGCTCGAAAATTGAAAATTGTGCAAATTAGGGACCTTGCAATTGCACGACGTACCAGTACGTCGCTGGGACTGGCAAATGCAAAATGTTGCAACGTACCCATACGTCGACGGGATGGGCGGGCTAAGTAATATATAAATGTTATACATATTAAGTAATATATATATTAAGTAATTGTAGGAAGATAGTAACATTGTAGTAACATAACTGTTTATATACTGTATATATATATATATATATATATATATATATATATATATATTGTTACATAGCCTATGATTTCATCATCCTTTGTGTAATTTTAACGCACAGTATGCTGCATGTTTGATCACGAGCGTGTTCTGCCTCAGTCCCCCCCTTCTACCGTTATAGTAGAGTAAGTCGTCCTTTCTGTTATTCAGTGCGGGATTGTCGACCGTTTGTCCCCATCGCTTCATTTGCGCGTCCTTATTACAAGTTGTATCAGGCTCTGCTGGCCCCTATATAATGAGCTCAGTCTCTGCATCATTGCCACTTAGATCTGCTCCTCATTTTGTTCACATCTCTGTCCTCCCCTGTACAGATATTATTATTGTGAGTGCTCAAGAAGTCTCCAACCATCTAGCAGCTGTGTGTAATTTGAGTATAACTGTTGTTGTATTTTTTCTTGTACTGTATAGCATAAGTTTAATTTGTAGGCCTAGTGAAGTTTTTGTAATTCATGTAGGGTTCTTTATGTCAGTCGTTTTTGATAATAGTTTGTATCTGTAATAATTCATCTGGCATTCACTGAGTATTATCTGGTATCTCATTTTATCAGGGCTGACTTAGATAAATTTACTCTTGCTAATTTCGTGTTAATAGAGGCTATTGCAGTTAACCATATATTTAACCTGTTTATTTGCCATTACATTATCTTTATGAGTCCTGAATGTTTTGTTGTTAGTTTGAGCATTAAACTTTAACTTGTAATTTTACCTAACTCTTTTGTTTTGAACCTGGAACTTTACGGGACAGTAGTGACTCTTCGTATTCTCTCTTAAAGTGTACATTATCTTTCTCTGTTCCGTAACATAAATTTGGGGACCTGATATCAGGATATTCAGGATATTATCATAAGGATATTGCTTGATATTTTATGACTGTTTCTTATTAATTATGTCTACTATTACTACACTTGATGAAGCTAAGGACTTTTTGTCAAATGTGCAAATAGTGTGTGATATAAAAAACAGAACAAAGAATGAACTTAAGATTGTTGCTCAACAATTGGGATATGTTGTTCGCTCTCATGAGTCTAAAGATCAGATTGTTGACATGATTAATGAAAGCTTGTTTAATGTAACTCCTCCAAATGAGCAAACGCAGATTGAATTAGCTAAGTTACAGCTAGCCCTGCAGGAGGCTCGTGTGAAGGAAGCTGAATTTCAAGCACGTGCTAAGGAGGCTGATGTTAAGGAGGCAAATGCTCGTATTCAAGAGGCACAGGTACAGGCTCAGGCAAAAGTTGAAATTGCTAGGATTCAGGCAGACCATGAGTATCGCATGAAACAAGGTGGAACTGGATCATCTAGCTCTGATGATTTTGATGTGGCTAAAAATGTTAAACTTGTCCCTCCTTTTAATGAATCTGATTTAACAAAGTATTTTCAGTTGTTTGAGAGGGTAGCTACAGGTTTTAATTGGCCTAAGGAGTATTGGCCAGTACTCCTTCAAACTGTTCTCACCGGTAAAGCTCAAGTAACTTATGCATCTTTGCCTCAGGATCAATCTGATAATTATGATGTAGTTAAGAGCTTGATTCTTAAGGCCTATGAGCTTGTTCCTGAAGCTTATAGAGTAAAATTTAGGACAACTTACAAGCAAGATAAGCAATCCCATGTTGAGTATGCAAAAATCAAAGAAGATCTGTTAGAGCAGTGGTTAAATTCTAAGAATGTGGATTCTGATTTTGACAAATTTAAGCAGATGATTTTGCTGGAGGACTTCAAAAGGTGTATTAGTAGAGATGTAAGCCTATATCTTGATGAGAGAAGAATAGATAATTTGTCTGATGCTGCAGTTTTAGCTGATGAATATGTTCTCACTCACAAAAGATATTCTAGAGAAAAAGGGAAAGCTGAGAGTAAGTACGTTGCCTCTACTCAGAGTACAGGTAACAGGAAAGAAAATAAAGATGATGTTTCTCAGGAAGTAAATACCAGCTTCACCTCTAGATTTCAGAAAAGTAAATGTACTTATTGTAGTAAGCTTGGTCATACTACGGAGAGATGTTTCAGGAGACAGCGTGATGTGAACAAAAAGGAGTCTTTAAATATTCAGTCAATTGGTCTAGTGTCCACTCTTGAGAGTTCCCAGAATTCTTTAACTGAGTTAACTGAACCTGCTTTGAGGGGTAACTTAAATTCTCATGATGGAGCTCCTCTTTTGAGCAGTAACGTGGGTGACACTCTCAAGAGTTCATGTGCTAATTTCCTGTCTGATGGTTTTGTCAGTCCTCTGGACAGTAATGACAGGAAATCAGTTAAACTATATCGTGATACAGGTGCTTGCCAATCCCTTATGCTGACCAGTGTTCTAGGCTCTAATTTTAATTCCTCTGATGAAACTGTAATCTTACAAGGTGTAGGGAATAATTACTTCTCTGTTCCTCTGTGCAGAGTGAATTTAGAGTCTTGTTTTGTTAATGGTTCTGTTATGGTTGGGTTGGTTGAGACACTCCCAATGTCAGGTGTAACTTTCTTACTTGGAAATGATATTGGTGGAAGTCAAGTGTGTCCAGCTCCTCAGTTGTCTAGTGAGCCAGTGGCTGTGTCCCAGGATTGTGATGTCCCTGATGTGTTCCCTGCATGTGCTGTCACTAGGGCTAAGTCTGAAGTTACTGGTGATTTAGAGGATAATGATGATGATGATGTTATCCTAGCTGACACTTTTCTTGCTAATCTGGACCACTCACCAGATGAGGCAGTACCCCGTAGTGTTGATAATTTGTCTCGTCAAGAGTTGGTTGAGTTGCAGGTTGCTGACCCTGAGTTGAAAGGTCTAGCTAACTCTGCTTACAGTGAAGAAGAGTCAGCCGGTGCTTCTACTTGTTATTATGTAAAGTCAGGAGTACTTATGAGGAAGTGGAGACCCCCAACAGCAACAGCCGACTGTGAATGGGAGGTTGTACATCAAGTTGTCATCCCTCGTGTTTGTAAGCAGGATATCATTAGAGTGGCTCATGATTCCAGTTTGGCAGGACACCTTGGAGTGAGGAAGACTGTGGCACGCATTTTGAAACACTTCTACTGGCCAGGTATCTTCAGGGATGTTTCCTGGTATTGTAAGTCTTGTCACACTTGTCAAGTTGTGGGGAAGTGTAATCAGACCGAAAAGGTTGCACCTCTAGTTCCCATTCCTCCTTTTGAGGCGCCTTTCACCCGTGTGTTGGTGGATATTGTGGGCCCTCTTCCTAAGACTTCTTCAGGATTTTCTTATGTGTTGACCATGATTGATATGGCTACTCGTTATCCTGAAGCCATTCCCATAGAAACATCTCAGCAAAGAACGTGGTTAAGGAAATGCTAGGGTTCTTCACAAAGTTTGGTCTGCCCAAGGAGGCACAGTCAGACCGGGGAAGTAATTTCATGTCGAATGTTTTCAAGCAGTCTCTGAAAGAGTTGGGCATCACCCAGATCACGTCTTCAGCTTACCATCCCCAGACCCAAGGAGCGTTGGAGAGATATCATCAAACACTCAAATCGATGCTCAAGAAATACTGTTTGGAACATCAGAAAGACTGGGATAAAGGTCTTCCATTCGTTGTGTTTGCTGCAAGAGAATCTCCAAATGAATCACTGGGCTTCTCACCTTTTGAACTACTGTTTGGCCATAAAGTAAGAGGACTCCTTAAGTTACTCAAGGAATGCTGGCTGTCGGAGGAAGATGAAGTCAACCTGCTGGAGTATGTGATGAAGTTCAAAGAACGGCTGTCCACTGCTTTACAGCTGGCGAGAGAGAATTTAGGAGCTGCTCAGGAGAAGATGAAGACTTGGTATGATAAGAAGTCCAGGTTACGCCACTTTCAGCCAGGAGATCAGGTTTTGATTCTGCTACCAGTTCATGGGCAACCTCTTCAAGCCAAGTTTAGTGGTCCTTATTTCGTGGAGAAGAAACTCAGTGATGTCAACTATGTCATCGCCACACCAGATCGTAGAAAGAGCAAGCAACTATGTCACATCAACATGCTAAAGTTATATCACAGGCGGGACGAAAATAATCCAGTCTGCACTGTAGCTGTTCCACCCGAGTCTGCAAGTGAAGCTCTCCCATGCAGTATGAGCCTGAGTGATAGTTTGGGGAAGAATCCTGATATCATGAATGATCTCCAGACTAAGCTTTCTCATCTACCTCCCAAGGAAAGGCAGGAGTTTTCGGCATTACTGCAGGAGTACCCGCAAGTGTTCCGTGCCACTCCAGGAAGAACTACTGTGTTGATGCATGATGTCGATGTTGGAGACGCAAAGCCAATTAAATTGCCTCCTTACCGTGTGAACCCAGTGAAAGTTCCTCTCATCCAGAAGGAGCTTGGCTATCTGTTGGACCACAAGATGATTGAGCCCTGTCAGAGCGAGTGGAGTTCTCCTGTCACTCTAGTACCTAAGCCAGGTGGGTCACATAGGCTTTGCATCGACTACAGACGTGTTAATCAGATAACTAAAACAGACACTTACCCTCTCCCTCGTGTGGAAGATTGCATAGACAAGATCGGAAAGGCTAGGTACATAAGTAAGTTTGATTTGTTAAAGGGATACTGGCAAGTACCTATGACTGAACGTGCTAGGGAGATCTCATTTTTTGTGACAGTAGGAAAGACCTTTGCATGGTCTGTAATGCCATATACAGATTGTTTTAGAGTAATAAGAAATTTCCTTTGTAAATTTCTTTTTCTTTGTGGGGAGGTGTTACATAGCCTATGATTTCATCATCCTTTGTGTAATTTTAACGCACAGTATGCTGCATGTTTGATCACGAGCGTGTTCTGCCTCAGTCCCCCCCTTCTACCGTTATAGTAGAGTAAGTCGTCCTTTCTGTTATTCAGTGCGGGATTGTCGACCGTTTGTCCCCATCGCTTCATTTGCGCGTCCTTATTACAAGTTGTATCAGGCTCTGCTGGCCCCTATATAATGAGCTCAGTCTCTGCATCATTGCCACTTAGATCTGCTCCTCATTTTGTTCACATCTCTGTCCTCCCTGTACAGATATTATTATTGTGAGTGCTCAAGAAGTCTCCAACCATCTAGCAGCTGTGTGTAATTTGAGTATAACTGTTGTTGTATTTTTTCTTGTACTGTATAGCATAAGTTTAATTTGTAGGCCTAGTGAAGTTTTTGTAATTCATGTAGGGTTCTTTATGTCAGTCGTTTTTGATAATAGTTTGTATCTGTAATAATTTATCTGGCATTCACTGAGTATTATCTGGTATCTCATTTTATCAGGGCTGACTTAGATAAATTTACTCTTGCTAATTTCGTGTTAATAGAGGCTATTGCAGTTAACCATATATTTAACCTGTTTATTTGCCATTACATTATCTTTATGAGTCCTGAATGTTTTGTTGTTAGTTTGAGCATTAAACTTTAACTTGTAATTTTACCTAACTCTTTTGTTTTGAACCTGGAACTTTACGGGACAGTAGTGACTCTTCGTATTCTCTCTTAAAGTGTACATTATCTTTCTCTGTTCCGTAACAATATATATATATATATATATATATATATATATATATATATATATATATATACAATAGCCATATAATAGCAAAACAATGACAAGTCTACTGTAGTCATTTTTATCAAGTATTGAACATATGTGTTGTACTTGCTATCTGTTGATATGAGACATAGTTACATAATAAAAATGGGTACATGAATATTAATGTATTTAGTTTATAATCAGACTAATACTATATGTAACACCATATTTTGTTAATTTCTATAAAATATTTTACAACATTTACTCAGCTGGTCTCACTTGTAAGGCATAGCCTTTGAAAACTGATTCCAAATTCACAATCCTAGCATGCATTCTGCGCATAGCCATTAGTAATATAGGAAATATGATGGAGAAAATTATAAGGATGACGAGCTGGGTTATAATCATAATATGGATTGAGTATTATCCTACTATATTCCTCCCAGGGCTGCATTGTTTATCATTCATGGTTTCAGAGTTAGGTGAAGTAAACATGTATACTCTTATTTAAATTCATGTTAGATAATGGTTGGAAGTACTTACTTGTGTGTTTGAGAACAGCATAGTGGTTTTTAGTAGGTAAGGTGGACAAAGAAGGTGTTAGTACTGAACAGAAATCCAGTGATATGTATAAACCAGATGCCGATGCATGGGTTGGTGGTGTGTCTGGGCAAGTTACAAAAACCGATGTATTTTGAGTGAAACAGAAAAACTGTTTGCATTGAGAATGAATGAGTTTATCTGAAGCAAATGTGAAGTTACAATGATGATGGATGTTTTGATGCTTTATGCTAGCCATTTCACAAAGGACTGTCTCACTGGCTGAAACGTGAAGACGTATGCTGGACACAGGTGAAATGCATGCTACAATGTGAAAATTTATATTCAGTTCTCGTTTCACATACGAAGGTGACAGCGTCCTGCTTCTTGGAGGCCATGAGGACTTCTGTTTTGGTGTTGATGATGACTAATGAATCATCTTTTTCAGAAGGAAAAGGGCATATTTGAAAGACCGTGAAAAAATAATATGCTATGAATGGCACATGAACTACTATTGATGTTGGTGTGTGTGTTGCTTCTAACTATGGATAATATAACATCAGATTCCTCTCCTCAAACAATGGCCTCAGACCATGCTTAATTACGCACTGACTGAATATATGAAGTACATTGTGAATGGGAAGTACCGTAAATTAATGATGATCCTTCCGTTACCAGCATTAGCAATTCCTTTCATGAAAGATTGATAATGAGTTCTAGTATTGTCTGACTGAAGTATTATTATGTTAAAATGTTCCATGAACACTGAGAGGTGTGGTAAGAATGTTTATTTTCCTTCCGGTGCATTTACTTTCTCCAGAACTTCTTGAGTTGATTTCTCTGTCTTTCATAGATTCTTTGCAGTCGTCATCATCACAGTGATATGGGTATCAGGTAGCTTATGTTGATGTGAGAGAATTTGTGCAATTTTGTTAAATTTTTTATTCACTTCAAGATCATTTTCTGTGAGTGCGGTGTAAGGAGGGAGAGGGAGGGGGAGGCCGAGAATGAGATGGAAGAATGGAGTGGAGAGGTATATGAGAGAGGGGCGTGTGAGCTGGGAGCAGGGCAGTGAAATGGCGGGGGACAGGGCGACATGGAGGCGATTTGTTTGTTGCCACCCCTTACGGGATTAAGGCGTCTGACAATATATATATATATATATATATATATATATATTTATATATATATATATATATATATATATATATATATATATATATATATATATATATATATATATATATATATATATATATATATATATATATATATATATATATATA